>NW_012150807.1:198901-212754 GCF_000956105.1 Propithecus coquereli
TTGTGACATTTTCATTCGATAACTCTTTTTTTTTTCTTTTTTGAGAAAGAGTCTCACTGTCATCCTGGGTAGAGTGCAGTGGCATCATCATAGTTCACTGCAACCTCAAACTCCTGGGCTCAAGTGATCTTCCTGCCTTAGTCTCCCCAGTAGCTGGGACTACAGGCATGTACCACAGCCCCAGCCAGCTAATTTTTTCTATTTTTTTTTTTTCTTAGAGATGGGGTCTCGTTCTTGTTCAGGCTGGTCTTAAACTCCTGACCTCAAGTGATCCTCCCACCTTGCTCTCCCAGATCACTAGGATATGGGTGTGAGCCACTGTGCCTGGCTCAATTAGTTAACTCTTTAGTGTTATCTCTATAGAGCTATGTGAAACCAATAATTAAATGATAGTTCTAAGACATTCTATTTAGCTTTCTCAGTTGTTCTAGCCCTTTTATATTATAATGTCAAGTTTCAGTAATGGGACATATCATGTAATTTTTCAGTATATAAAATAACTTTGGTGACACTTTGGCTCACTTTTGTTCCAACTACTTATTGTGTATGGTGCTTAAGAAATTAAATTTTTTAATGTGAATACAATGTTTTATACTCTGCATGTGAATAAATGTAAATGCTTTACAAATACACTTCTTAAAGGCAGTTATAATTAAAAATATATTTCTGAGTAAACTGAAATGAAGACAACAATTCTCTAATTTATTAAAAATGCAACTTGTTGGCATTACTTACATAGCATTGCAAATTTGAGGGGAAAATAACTAATTTTTTTCTCTGCTGATGCTGTAATCCATGCAGTTGAGATGAACTTATTAGTGGACAGTTCAGTTAATTCAAACATCATATGAGTAAGGCTAAGGTGCCAGGTTTATTCAATATGCAGGTCTGTCTTTACATGAGAGAGAAAGAACTGATTTATAGTCATAAGTCTGTGGCCTTAACAAGACATTGTCCTAAATATTTATTCAATACGCATGTACTGATTATTCTGGTACAATGAAAATTCAGATTTTTAGCAAAAAAAAAAAGTACTGAAAGTTTCTCTTCATCAAATTTATAAATTTTAGAGTAACTATTTGATATAAAATTACTAAGTTTTTGAACAGAATATGCAGAAAGCAAAAAGACAAAATTGAATGAGAAAAGAAAATCATGAGCCAAAATCACTTATAAAGATGAACATTTTAAGATAAAATATTAGCAAACAAAATCCAGTAATGCATTAAAACATACACACACACACACACACACACACACACACAATTTAGGTTTAACACCATAAATGCTTGAATATTTTAACATCAGGACATCAGCCAGTATAATTCTCTAGAACAATTTCGATGAATGTAATGAGGAAGGCTCAAGGAATTATATGAAGAACAGTATAAAATTGTAATTGAAGATGTATGTATAGATCTGAACAAATGGAAATAAATTCAGTTTTTGGATGGGAAGATTGAATGTCAAAAATGTCATTTACCAAAACAAAACAATGAAGTATGTATATAAAATTTAAAGCAATCCCAATTAGAATTTCAACACTCTTGTTAATCTTTTTTCTTTTTTTTTGGAATTAGGTAGAATAAAATTCATGTCTGAATGAAAAATAAATGCAAGAAAATATTTAGGAAAACAATGAAAGGAGAATAGTGGACAAGGTTCTTGGCATATCATCAAAACATACTCTAAAATCAAGGCAATCAGGTTAATAAGTTTTTGGTGTCAGGATACGAAAATAGGTCAATGTCACAGAAGATAGAATCCAGAATTAGAAATAATTATGCATTTGACATGACTACTGACTCAATTAATTGGTCCTTTATTTGGAATTGATGAAAAGACTCACAAGACACACTGTGTTCCCAATTTACTTAGCTGTATCCAGGATACAGCAGGCAACAAAGCTACCAGTCAATCAGCAGCTGCGACAGAAGATATCACAGCTTGTCAGCTCAGTTTACTAGTCTTTCCACCCTATGGGGCACACTTGGGTGCTAGAAATGGAGTTTAAGCTTCTTGCATGAACCATTTCAATTCAGGGAAACTACCAGTTTCATAGCTGCTGATTGATCTCTTAGTCGTACTTGTCACATAGTTTCTCTGGGAATATTTGCCAACTCGAATTCCTCCAATTGCTGCAGCAGCTCATTAGTGAGGCACTTCACTATTAACAATTATGATAACCAGGTACAATCTGAATATTAGACATTGAGCTTAATTTGGCACATGTGAGAGAGCTGTGTTGCAAGAAAGTGAATCCAGGATCATATAGCCAAACAACCCCAAGTCCAGCACAGGGTTTCTCAGTCTTAGCTTATTGACCTGTAAGGCTGGAAAATTCTTTGTTCTGGGGTCAGGGAGATGTCCTGTGAATTGTAGGTTGTTTAGCAGCATCCATTGCCTCTATCCAGTAGATGATGAAGCCTGGTCCCCAATATGGCAGTGTTGGGAGGTGGTGACTTTAAGAGGTGATTAGGTCATTAAAAGCAATTAATGCCTTTATCATGTTTGTAAGCTTTCATTCTCATGGGACTGGAATAGTTATTGGAACAGTGGGTTGCTGTAAAGTGAGGCTACTTCTTGTGTTTGCTCTCTTTGCATCTGCTTGCTTACCCGTATGCTTCTGTACTACGTTATGACACACCAGGAGGCCCTCAACAGAAGCCAACCAGATGCAGCTGCCCAGTCATGGACTTCTCAGTCTCCAGAATAGTGAGATAAATTAACTTCTTTCCTTCATAAATTATTCAATCTCAGATATTTTGTTATAGCAACGTAAAACAGACTAGGACACTGCTGTATCTAGAAAATTATTGCATGTGTTTTATCTGGCAAAATATCTGGGGCAAGGCATATTAAAGATTGGCTCATTTAGTCATGAATAACTTTGTGGACTAGATATTTAATCTCACTTCACAAATGAGACACTAAAGCTTTGAGAAATTATGCACCTTGCCCAGTCACACAGCTAATAACAATAAAGTCAGACTTAAAATCAGAGAACCTGAAGCCAGAGTGCGGATGTATGACTTGCGCGATACTGTGGGAAGAGAAGTACTGGCCACAGCCCTGCACTTGCTCTCCACTCCCCGGGGCTGTGGCAGGCACTCTTGACTTTGACAAGACCTTGTAAACACTGTAATGGCGTTTCTTATGATAGAAATAGTCAAGGAATTTTTATCTACGAATGTTTTTAGCAAGGTATAGCTGGCATTTCTTGGCTTCTTATTATAAATAAACCTATAATTACGGCCTTATGGGATACGGGTGGTTGAAGAACAAAAGTTAGTCATGTAGTCTTTCAATCTGAGTAAATAATGAAGTAAAACATCATGAAGCTCAAATCAGCGTAGCTTTCTTTTCACTCAGTTATACTACACGCACTATCAGATCTCATCTGTGACTCTGAAACTAAACATGTCTCAGGGCAGAAAGAAGGACCTTTTTTTTTGAAGCTGCTTTTGATGGCTTAGATCCCTTCAGGAGACCAATGCTTTGATGCTGCATCTGTGCCTAATGTTTGCTTGTATCCTCCTCTAATCATTAGCAAATTTTTGTGTTGGTTAAAGTCATGAATTTGTGTGAGTTTGCAGTGACTATTCATTGCCTTCTGTGTCCTTCTGCGTACAACTTCCTGGCATTAGTCATAAAGGGAGTCAGGACGATAATTCAGTTTTAAGAGATTATATGGCTACTTTGCTACTTATGAATCAAAAATTATAAGCTCTCAACAACCTAGATCATGGAGATAAAAGCCTATCAAAGCAAATGATTACATTTAAAAATACTTAAAATGATAAATCTTATGTTATATATATTTTACCATAACTTTTATAGGAAACAAATGGTTAATGGCACGGCGAATAGTTCTGACTGCCTCTGTGTGTATGTGTGTGTGTGTGTGTGTGTGTGTGTGCGTACACATGAACTCACAGGGCCTCTTTCTGCATGTGTATGTGCTCCATACTATGTGATTGGTGGTGGTGGCTCAGCTAGGCTTTCTGTTGGACACTCTCTTCTTTATTGATCTAGAAGCTGAAACAGCAGGAGCCTTCTATCTGTTTACCCTTGGCTAGAAGTAAGCTCTCCTACTCCCCTTTTCTGTTTTTTAATGATACAAAAATGTCTATCAAATCTCTAACTTGCAGTATACAAAATGAAATCAATTTTGTATTTTTCAATTTATTTTAGCAGTCAGAGTTGCTTGTCCCTTGCTTAGCTGAAAGTACATTGAAAATATTGGAGAGATATATAGTTTCCAGACACCCAAAGTATTTTTTTCCTTTGTCCCACAAGGCCTAGGACTGAACTATACTAATTTAGCTATAGATCTTTGAGATGAATCCAGAAAATTGATTCTGAGATCAGGTGATTTTGTAATTGAGAGCAGAGAAGTTTTTCTTGGACCTAATGTGTGCAGCTAGATAAATCAGGTCTTACTTTTCTTTCACTGAGGTTGAGATGATGGTAATATCTTAGATGGGTACTAAGAGTAGGAATGACGGTAACATGTGGAAACAAGAGCTTAAGGACTCTTCAGTGCTGAAAATAAAGGAACAGGCTTAGATAACAGAGAGCTAGCCTTGAATTGAGAACTTAATTAATGAGCTAAACCAAATTAATAATATACCTATGAGAATATGTAACTATAACCTACCTAATCTCAATGGAGTTTATAATTGGTGGTCCAAGTAAGAAAATGTTGATATTCCACAGGAGAGAATGAAATTATATTTTAATAAACAGAGAACTACTAGAGGGAAATCATATGCAGAGTGTAATTTAAAATGCAATCTTTCAGATGATCTGAAATTTAGTTTACTTTTATAATGCAAATGGAAAGGAAAAACCTGATCATATGCTTTTTAAATCAGAGCAATTTTATTATAAAATTCTTGGTGTTGAATGTAGCTTTCTATAGCTTCTGCATATGGAAGTTCTGCATATGGAAGATGATATGTGACACATTTATCTTTTCAATAGCTGGAAACATTGGGTATTTTGCCCCTCTTAATTATCAAGCTACTTTTATACCATAATATCAGGTCCAGAAAGGTTTGTATTGCAATTTGCACATTCATTTTAATGAACTTGTTGAATGTGTGGAGCTATATTACCTACCTTTGAATAGCTCATAGTCTAATGATGGTTGTGGCCCATATGTATTACATTATTGCCCTAACAGGGCTTCTCTTCTTACACAGAAAGCATTTCTATTGCTGTAACTTTGAGCAGTGTTGCAACACTGAGCCTATTTTAAATATGTTCTCTGGAAGTAACAATAGTTTCTGTGAACACATTCCTAACGATATTATCTGGTAAAAAGAATATTGTAAAGCAAAAATGTCAAAAGTTATGACCCTAGAAGATTAATATGTAATGCAGTTACAAAGTCAATCAACTATAAGTAATGATTCCCTAAGAAAACAATGATTCCCTAGTTTGGGTGCAATTCTTGTGAAACTACATGTCAGGGAACTTAACTTTATTTTAAAAAACAAACAAACGAACAAAAAGCTTAGAGGTAATAAAAAAAATCCCTGTGGCATTTGGCCATTTATAGTCATTTTGTTGACAATGTGTAACAAAGAATATTATATTTCAGGATGATGTATTGCTAAGCTAATATTATAGAATCCCTTTGTCCTTCTGTGTATAGCAATCTTACTTCTTGCTATGCAATTTTAACTCAGCAAAAGTAAAATTCTCCTTTGGAAATTATTCTTTCAAGTACAGTTGATCATTTAAGAACATAAATTATCCTTTAACCAAGCTCTCCTGAGGGAATATATCATTCTGAAAGACATTTTTCTTGCAAAGTTGAAGCTAGACTACAATGCTCTTCTATGATTATGTCCATTCTATTTATTTTGTGCTAATGTGTCACTGTTTGCCATAATTTATTCCACAGCAGATTTTAATCTTGGTATAATAAAAATTGGTTAAAGAGAAAGAACATGAATACAACTTAGAATTTTTATGAAAAAATTCTGCACAATTTTCTTTCAAAAAGATTCAGTTGCACAATCATTATTTTAATATCCCCTAAGTTATTTTAGTAATTTTTATCCCATAATAAAAGCTTAATTAAAATATTATTCTTTCTTTTTCTGACTAACCATTTAAACATGAGAGGAAGTTGTATTTACAGAATTTTACAGATGCTAATGAAGCCTGAAATTGAAAAGTTCAAAGCAAACTAAGCACACCCTAGAAATAGAGGTTTTTATATAATAACTTTTGATCATTTCCTCTTATTTGTGAGGAGAATATTATTTTTGGGTAGAGTCCTAAATTCTATTGCAAATTGCATTCCACACTTAAACTTTCATATTTCAAATTTAGAAACATAAGCATCATAGATCCAGAGGATACAAAGTGAGAATACTCACTTAAATTCAGAAAAATTATTAACAATGTCAACTGTCAACAGAGTTATTCAGACATAGATGTATGGGTTTGGAAATTAACCATGGTAAAGAATAATAATTGGCAGGACATTTGTGGAAAAAAAGTTATTAAAGATCAGGAAAAGACTCACACATAAAAATATCCTTTAAAAATATTACTGAATAACTACTAGGTTAAATCATATAAAATTGCTTCTTTTTGCAAATCAAAAACTGCCGAATATTGGAAATTTCAAGTGATTCAACTTAAGAATTCGGTACTCTACATTATGTATTTTTATCAAGAGAAAAATCTCTTTGTCAATCAAGTATTTGTCTACCTACTTGAAACTATTTTCTTGGCTGAATAATTATAAAATCCTTAATCATTATAATTTTTCTTAAATGAAATGAGTGAGAAATAGATTTCCAAGGTGACAGCCAGGGTGAATCAATTTAAATATGTCAGATCATATTATTTCTCTCTTCAAATCCTCCCTGAGCCTGAGCTTCCCCTTTTACTCGAATTTAAAGCTATGACCTTAAAATAGTCTAGAAGCCTCTTCAAGCCCTGCCCCCTCTGCTTCTGACCTTTCTCCCTTCAGCTACTACCACTCTCCCCTTTACTCATATCGCTCTACCCACACTGACCTTCTTGGTATTTCTTGAACCTACCAGACACCTTCATGCCCACTCAGGATTTTGCACTGGCTATTCCCTCTGCCTAGCATGCTCTTTCTTCACATATGTGAGTGGGTTGCATTCTTTCCTCCTGGACTCTGCCCAACATGAAGATGAGTATTTCTCTGAACATCTGATATTAAGTAGCATTACCATAACTGCTGAATTTGTTTTTTTCCCTTGTCACTTAGATTCGTCTCTTCCATTACACTCACCTCTATTTTGTGTAATGTACACTTGTTTATTTGGTGATTGGTTGTCTTCATTCACTGGAATGTAATCTCTCTGAGGGCAGGGCCTTTGTATTTTTGGTTTCTGTAGCCTAAGATCCTTAAATTGGGCCTAGTGTGTAGTTGGCACTCAATAAGTAATTGAAGAAGTGACTAGGTTAAAAGATGGTGTTGAAAGACTGAAAGTTGCTTCTTCAGGGGAAGCCCTGGAGACCAAAGGCTTGAATTTTGTGGCAAAGATCTAAGAATCTAGGTTCAAAGGGTTTTCCCTAAAATCTTTCAATTTTGAACTTAGTTTTTTTAATAACTTACCTTGCAGAGCCAAAGGAGGCACTCTCAGTAAAAAAGAGAAGTTAATGTGAAGAAATGGACATTGAACACTACGAAACAGGAGGAAGAGAGGAGAGTGAGGGATAAAAGTCTACCTGCTGGATACAATATACACTATTCTGGTCACAGGTACACTAAAAGCCCTGATTTCTACATTATACAATTTGTCCATATAACTAAAACCATTTATACCCCACAAATCTATTGAAATAATTTAAAAATATACGTCTTTAAATTCTCAATTGACAATAGTTTGACCTAGATGGATAGATACTTAGGTTTTGGCAAATGAACAATGATGGTATATTTAAAGAAAAAAATTAAAAATATTGTGTTGAAAAGAAAGAACTGCCTCCAATGCAAGATCAAGAAGACCAACAAGACAGTACACAGGAATAATTAAGAAGCCAAAGGGGATATAGCTTGTAATCCTCTGTTAAAGATGTTTATTCATTAAACTAATATTTGAATACCTGCCACATGCAGGGCACAGTTCTAAGTGTTATAAAGTTTTGAATAAGGCAAACTTCATGCTCCCATTGAAGCAGGCAGATAAACTAGTGAAAAAAAAAAAATGAAGAAAATAATTTTAGATGGTGGTGTGAAGAAAATAAAAAAGGATATAAACTAAATTATGATAGAATAAATTGAATGGTTAGGAAGGCCTTACTTCCCTAATCCAAATGGCTGAGTAAACACCATGAGTAGACATGAGGGAACTCTTGTCAGGCAGAATAAACAGAATATCAAAGACATTAACACCATAAAGACTTTGGTGTGCATTAGAACAAAGTGAAGGTTGACAGGATTGGGACAGAGTGTGTGTTAGTAAAGCGGACAGTGAGTACTGAAGATGAGGTTGCATGGGTAGGCAAGATCTGGACTACACAGGGCCTTGTCACTCATGAGAAGGAGATTTGGTTTATGCTAAGTGCCACTGGGAGATATTAAGCAGGTGAGTGTCATGATTTGTTTTTAAAATGGTTTCTAAAGCTGCTATCTGGAGACTGCAATCTTTTGGCCAGATTTCTTCAAGTAATTTTTGAATATAAAAAATTTTCACACTTATTAATATGTTCAGATGATGCCGTTAGAATGAAAATATGTTCCTAAATACTAGCAGCAGTTTCACACTGCAGTGTCATAATTTTCTTCATATGATTTCATTTTTCATTATAATTTTGAATTACCTGTTTCATTATAATTTGGAATTATCCTTCAAAATTCTCTGCCTTAGCCTGACCATCCTTTCACTCTCTGATTCAATTATTCCAATTATTTTAGAATTGGCTAAAATGAAAAATTAAAAAATCATTACTATGGTTTGAATATTTGTCCCCTCCAAAACTCACATTGACAATTAATACTCAAGGTAGCAATATAGAGAAGTGGGGCCTTTTAAAAGATGACTGAATCATTTGAATCAACCCTTTCATGGATTAGAAGGATTAATGGGTTATTATAAGAGAAATATTAGTATATTTTTAAGGAAAGGAAGAGAAACCTGAGCTAGCACACTCAGCCCCCTCACCACGTGATGCCTTTTGTCACCTCGGGGTTCTTCAGAGTCCTCACCAGCAAGAAGACCCTCACCCGATGCAGCCCCTCAACCTTGGACTTCTCAGCCTCCATAACTATGAGAAATAAATTCCTTTTCTTTATAAATTACCAGTTTTAGGTTTTCTCTTACAAGCAACAGAAAATGGACTAAGACAACTATAAATAGAAAATCTTTGTTGTACATATACAAGATTGTTATAAAACAAGAATTTCTCCAGTATCACTACCAATCTCTTATATCCACCTCAAAACGTAAAAAACTATTTTTGTCCTGGTTTACCTAATTTATCTATTGCTTTCATCATTCCTTGTGTATCAGTTTCCTTTGGCTGATGTAATAAATAATCACACACTTGATGTCTTAAAACAACAGAAATCTATCATTCACAGTTCTGGAGGCCAGACATAGGAAATCAGTACTACTGGCCCCAAATCAGGGTGTCAACAGGGTTATATTCTCTCGAGAGGATCTAGGGGAGTATCCAACCTTGCCACTTCCAAATTCTGGTGGCTTCCAGCATTCCTTGACTCTGGCCGCATCACTCTAATCATCTAGAAGAGCATATTCAAATCTCTCTCAGTTCCATCTTCACATCACCTTCTCCTCTGTGTGTATTAAATCTCTTATTTTCTTTCATAAGGACATGTATGGCTGCATTTAGAGTCCAGGATAATCTCCTCATCTCAAAACTCTTACTTTAATCACATCTGTGAAGACCATTTTTATGCCATATGAGGTGTTATCAACAGGTTCCAGGTGTTAGGGTGTGGATATCTTTTAGGAGGTCATTTTTTAACATACTAGACTATTTCTAATATGTCAATATATTCTTACCTGTTTTTTAGTTTCATATAATTTTTTCATTTGACAGTTTTTGTTCCTTTAAAGATCTTTTTCTATAATTTTAATATTTCAAACATGGAAAGAAAAAATTTTAAAAGATGGTTGGATTTCCCAAGAGTCTGATTTTATTCACATGAACTCTAGGATTGTGAATGACAATTCATATTCATATTGATAAATGTGACACTCTCATAAGAAATGAATTCTCTTTGTTGTAATTTGATATAGTGTTTCTGTGGTGATTGGTTTTCTGGCATTTTGTGCCCCATTATCCTCCCAGGTATCACAAATTCCTAATATATCCTGGTTTCCCTATTCTTGCTTGGAAATTTATTTCATTATTACTGCTAACTGGCCCCAGGGTGGGGGTTAAAATGCATCAACTGCTGCAGAGCCCACTTATTCTCTTGGGCCCTCTCCAACTTCTGGTCCCCACTTCTTGGATCATTCTTAACACTGATTCCATCCTTCTATAGTACTATTCTCCTGTGCATATCCCAGGCTGAAATTTCTTCCTTTAAGTAGATATTATCTACTTTTGATCATTCAGTGAGTCCAAAAATTGACTTATTGTTTATGAGTCAAGGTTATATTTATTTTGCAACATGTCATTTTTTATAATTTGCTACAAGGAAAGTAGCATTTCCAGTCAACCATCTTTAAAAAAAATGGATGATAGCTTTACAAAGTACCATGCACACTGTCATCATACAGGACTTTTTTCCTAACATGATTATACCACTTATAACTTCATGAGGTCATTTGACATAATAGAAAGGGAAGAAGTCTAAAATATTTGGAAGTATTATAGAAGAGTTCACACTGAAGGAAACATTTGAGATGAATATTGAAAAATGAGAAGGCAGAAAAAGTGAGAAAAGGCATTACAGGAATAGCTAAGAACATGTGTCAATGAAAAAATGTGTGAAATGGCTGTGTATTCTGCGAAAGGTGAGGTGTTTAATGTCTTTTGAACACAGATTGAGGAAAAGTGAGAGAAGTTGAAGCTGAGGGGGTAAAATGAGATAATTTTTAAAGTTAACTTTTTCAGTGATTCAGCAAACAAATATTGACCAAATGTCTGTTGTAATCCATTTATTTTACACTGGCTGCTGTTTTACAGATTTATAATGATGAATCAAGGAGTTCAAAATTTATCATAAGGAAAGAAGAGAACTAAAATATATTTTTAATAATGAAGATGAAATTATCTAATTTGCTTTATAGAAGCTGAATTTAGTGGTAATATGAAAAATGTTTTAAAATAAGAGGAGTCTGGCAGTATAAACGGAGAGAGGCAAGTACCATTTGACCAGAGTGGGTAGTTGATCAGACTTCAATTGACAGAGTTGGTAGGGTCTAAATTAAGATTTTGTTGGTGGAAATAAACAAATAAAATTATTTTTAGAGATGTTATTGAGAAAAAATTTCATTCGTTATCTCTATAAACTTGCTCAGATGTAGGGGCACGTGTGGCTTAAGGATTGGACAAATATCAAGTATCTAGCTTGGTTATTTGGAAATAAGGGTTCCATTTACCTGGACTATCTAAAATTATGTTTATTTGAGAAGCTATTTTGATACTGTGGTAGAGAGGATTTTAGAATGGTCCCCAAGAGATGCCATCTTTGTTGTACATGTCTTGCATAGTAAAGGACAGAGTGAATAGGATGGATTTATTATTAGTTTATTAGTTTTATTAGATTATTAGTTTATTATTATTGTTATTAGTTTATGTTATTGCAGCAGCATTAAAGGCTCACAGTACATCCACCCCGTCCTGCCTGGTTAAGCTTCCAGAGTAGGATCCAAGAACACCATCCAGGGACCCATCCCTATCCTCACCAAGCAACAGAGTTCCCAGCAGAAAAGAACAGATGTACTATATGTGCTATCTGTTTTGAGCTGAGAACAGGTCCCAGATGAGAAAGAATCAGAATAAAACCTTGGCAAAATGAAAAAGCAGGCTGTCTTGACACCCTCAAAGGATCACAATAGCTCTCCAGCAATGAACTCCATTCTAAAGGAAATTGTTGAAATGAAAGATATAGAATTCAGATTGCAAACAAGAGAAATGGAATTGAGGAGATGGTAGTAAAGAAACCCCCCAAAATTCAGGACATGAATGAAAAATTCACTAAAGAGATAGATAATATTAGAAAAGAGATAATGGAACTTAAAGAAATGAGCATTTAGGGAATTTCAAAATATAGTAGAAGGCTCTAACGACAGACTAGACCAAGCAGAATAAAGAATTTCAGAGCTTGAAGACAAGAATTTCAATGTCACCCAGTCAGGAAAAAATAAAGAGAAAAGAACAAAGAATGAAAAATCTTCTTTCATTCTGAGAAATATGGGATTATGCAAAGCGAGCTAGTATAAGAATATGTATCCCTGAGGGAGAAGAAGACAAAGCAGTAAGTATGGAAAACATATTTGTGAGAATAATTGAGCAAAATTTCCCTGATATCACTAGAGATTTAGATATCCAGATAAAGAAGATCATCGAACACCTGGAGGATTCATAGCAAATAGAACATCACCAAGACACATAGTCACAGGACTGGACAAAATCAAAGTAAAGGAGAAAATACTACAAGTTGCAAGGTAAAAGCAACAAGTTACTTATAAAGGGAAACCTATAAGACTAACAGCAGATGTCTCAGCAGAGACCTTTCCAGCTAGAAGGGACTAAGGTCCCATCTTAAGTGTCGTCTTAAACAGAATAATTGCCAGTGAAGAATTTTGTATCCTGCAAAGCTAAAGTTTCAGAAATGAAGGAGAAATAAAGTCTCTCCCAGACAAGCAAATACTAAGAGAATCTGTAACCACTAGACTTAAATGTCCACCAGCTGATAAGACGATAAAGAAAGTGCAGTATGTATACAGCATGGAGTACTACTCAGCCATAAAAATGAATGAAATGTCTTTTGCAGCAACTTGGATGGAACTGGAGACTATTGCCCTACGTGAAGTATCTCAGGAATGAAAAAAAAAATACCACGTGTTCTCACTTATAAGTGGGAGCTAAACGAAGGATATATATGGTCATAAAGAGATGTAATAAACATTGGATATGAAGAATGGAGGAGGGTGGGAGGTGAGTGAGGGATAAAAATATATCTATCACATATAGTGTACATTATTCTGGTGACAGGTATACTAAAAGACTTGACTTCAGCATGATACAATTCATCCATGTAACAAAAAAACACTGTATCCCTTAAATTTTTTGGAAATAAAAAATTAAAATAGGAAAAAAGAAATAAATTACCTAATTGTATGTGTCATTCTATAGTCCTCCTCAAAATGGAAATTTTCTCAAATAAAACACAGAAAAAAATTAGTTTATGTTATATAGCACAATTGACTTTGACACAGGAAGATTAACCAGCTGGGTCTGGCCTAATCACATGAGCCCTTTAAAAGCAGAGTTTTTGTTGACTGTTCACAACAGAGGAAGTCTAAGATTCAAAGCATGAGAAGGATTCAATGGGCCGTTGATTGCTTGAAAATGGAGAAGCACTTAGGTGTTGATCAGTGAAACCAATTTGCTGGTATGTACATGTGGTGCTTATTTTTCCATTTTTGGGATACTTCACTTAGTAGAATGGGTTCCAGCTCTATCCAGGAAAATACAAGAGGTGCTGTATCACCATTGTTTCTTAAAGCTCAACAGCACTCCATGGTATACATATACCACATTTTATTAATCCACTCACGTATTGATGGGCACTTGGGTTGTTTCCACATCTTTGCAATTGTGAATTGTGCTGCTATAAACATTCAAGTACAGATGTCTTTTTTATAGAATGT
>NW_012150807.1:213833-214836 GCF_000956105.1 Propithecus coquereli
GCACAAATGTTAAAAGTAGTAAAACCTCTTTCTTAAAATAAATTACACACATTATACATTTACATTATTGAAGACACCACCATATACATACACAATTTTGTATGTGGATTAGATGTTTAAATATGAAACACTAGTATTAAAAATTAAAATAGAGAGAAACCACATTAAACTATTTGCAAACATTTTAAGCATAAATTTAAAGTATATATATGAGAGCACCACATCTTAAGAATCAAGTAGAGATAGGGAACAGAGGGCCCCATATAAAAGCAACAGCAGGAGTATCATAAGACATTCAAAATTATTATGATGTGATTTGAGGAAATAGAAGTAGAGAGCGATACTGAATCTAGACAGTGTGGACATATTATATGCCATGCCTAGAAGTTTCTGCTTTTTCCTTCATCTCAAAGAGCACAAAAATATAATCTGCAGAGAGACACGATCAGATGTATTCTCAGAGAGCTGAATCTGCTCACATTGTGAAGAATGGGCTATCAGTAGAAGAGGCAGCTGTCAGGTTGACCAGTTAAATTGGTCTAGGAGTAGAAAACAAGGTTCAGAGCCAAGACATGGCAATGAGGACTGAAAGTTGAGATTATATTTATAAGAAATTTCTGAGGATAAATTGACTTAAATTGGGAGGAAAATTGACTGTGTGGTAATTGAAATAGTTAAGTTTATTCAGAAAAGTTTATGGGAATGGACAAGTGGCCATCCCATCTGCAGAGACCATGCAGATAGGGGTTAAATATGATGTTATTAGTTTTGGACTTGTTGAACTTCAGGTAACTTTGTACAGGAAGAATAAATACATATAAGTGGACACAAATGTGATCAGCAGGTAAACATATGCCAACATGTGTCTAAAATAATCATTGAAAAGAGTTTAGACTATAAATATCAACTTATACTTCTAATGACACTAATAAAAATTATCATCTCTGATTATAAATTATGAAAAGATGCTCCTAAAAACAATGTATATTTGGTTTTTCTTTTA
>NW_012150807.1:218822-220885 GCF_000956105.1 Propithecus coquereli
GTTGATCTATTAGTTCCAATTTAGTAGTGAGTACATGTGTTGTTTCTTTTTACATTCTTGTGATACTTCACTTAAAAGGATGGTCTCCAGCTCCATCCAGGTTGTTTCAAATGTTATTAGTTCATCATTTTTTATGGCCGAGTAGTACTCCATGGTATATATATACCACATTTTATAAATCCACTCATGTATTGATGGGGACTTGGGCTGTTTCCACATCTTTGTGATTGTGAATTGTGCTGCTATAAACATTTGAGTGTAAGTGTCTTTTTTATAAAATGTCTTTTTTTCCTTTGGGTAAATACCCTGTAGTGGGATTACTGGATCAAATGTTTGGCCTACTTTTAGTTCTTTGAGGTATCTCCATACTACTGTCCGTAGAGGTTGTACTATTAATAGCTTGCAGTTCCACCAACAGTGTATAAATGTTCCTTTCTCTCCACATCCACACCAGTATCTGTTGTTTGAGGACTTTTTGAGCAACGCCATTCTCACTGGTGTTAGGTGATATCTCATTGCAGTTTTGATTTACATTTCCTTGATGATTAGAGATGTTGAGCATGTTTTCATATGTTTACTGGCCATTAGCCTATCTTCTTTTGAAAAGCTTCTGTTCATGTCTTTTTTCCACTTTTTAATGGGGGTGTGTGATATTTTCTTGCAGATTTCTTGAGTTCTTTGTAGATTCTTGTTATTAGCCTTTTATCGGATGTATAGCATGTGAATATTTTTTCCCAATCTCTAGGTGGTCTATTCACTTTATTAATTGTTTTCTTGGCTGTGCAGAAGCTTTTTAATTTGATCAGGTCCCATTTATTTATTTTTGTTGTTGCTGTGATTGCCTTTGGGGTCGTCTTCATAAATTCTTTGCCCAGGCTGATATCTATAAGAATTTTTCCAACATTTTCTTCTAGAATTCTTACAGTTTCATGCCTTAGGTTTAAGTCTGTCATCCATGATGAGTTGATTTTTGTGAGAGGTGAGAGGTGTGGATCCTGTTTTAGTCTTCTACATGTGGCTATCCAATTTTCCCAGCATCATTTATTGAATAGGGTTTTAATATACTTTTTTAGTTCATCTGTTCTTTACAGTTTTCTTATTCTTTCAAGTCACTTATTTACTGTAGTATTCACACACTTTGGAAGCTTACATTCTGCCTTATCATGCTTAGACTTTCGAGAACATCAAACCAAGACTCTTCAAAGAGGGAAGCCAATTGAAAATTACATCCATAAAAACCACTTACTTTACTGTTCTGGTAGATACCAGTTCTTTAACATGGTATTCTACAAAGAAGTCAGAAGTGGCCTCAGCGCCTTCTTAGTACAGGAACACAGACTATCCTTATTATCACTATTAAAGTTATTGTCTCTCGGTGTGCCACAAAAGAAAGTAAATAAAACAACCAAAAAAAAAAATATTAGAGCTTGCACGAGTTGCAATTATTTTGCTATCCTTGCATTTGACCTGTTTTCCATATTTTGTTGCAAATTCTGCTTATTTGTAGTGGGCCTGAAGACACTGAGACATTGTTTCCATGTATATTCTGCAGTGTAAATCATCAATGCAGTTGAACAAAATTCTTTGAGAATATTTAATATGAGTCTCATGTTCTAGCAGACACTGGTAATGTAAAGATGAACAGAATGCACCACCTCTGTTCCTATATTCACAGCACTATATATGGATCCATCAAGTCAAATTTGTCCTTTGAAAAATCCTTTGGATCATAGACCATATGCCCATTTTACAGATGAGGGAAGATTTAGACATTTGCTCATGATCACTGTTTTAAGTGACTAGCCAGGGATTTGCAAATTCTGAATAATTCCAAAGCCCACTTTGGGAATAAATTCAAAAATATTCATGCAATTTAAATATTCATTGAGCCCATGAAGTACATCCTCCCAATTTACCATACTGTCACTCCAGGAAGCAAAATATTCTGTGGTAACACAGAGATTTTGCTGCAATGTTGTAGGGATGAGTTGACAAGGGAAGTATATTTAATTTGGGTCCTAAAAAATGGGTAGGAATATTTTCCTACCCTGGTAGAGAGCAAG
>NW_012150807.1:220935-223070 GCF_000956105.1 Propithecus coquereli
ATTTTAAAATTTAGTTTTCTGAATTTGTTCTGTGGTTCCTGGAATTGGCTCACTAATATAATTAGATTTAAAGATTCTAATGACTCCCTTTCTGCTTAGAAGGAGAAATAGTGAGACATGTGATTACATAGTATTCATGGACTATGTCTAATGGTTTGGCTAGATGGTCAGGGAATTGGAAGGAACATGATTAGAAACATGGTGGTGGGGTGGGGGGAAAAATAAAAAACAAGAAATATGGTGACAAAGAAATTTGAATAAGTATGTGGATAGATCTCTCTTAGTGGGCAAAAAAGCAGGAAGATTTTTTAAAAACATGAAGATATATGTTCTATGTGAATGCTCACCACAGGTGACCTCAGGAGAGGAGGATTTTAATAACCAGTGAAGAAGATGATCCATTCTGTGGATACCAGTCAGTCTCTTTCCCCAGCCACCTCTGTCACCACCCAATGAGATCATTAACAAACTGAATATGTTGACAGGAATGGAAGTTATACATGGGCTTAAAACAACATAAACTTCTACTTACCAAGGATGACCTGACTACGGCCACTGCAGAGTGCCCAATCTGCCAGCAGCAGAAACTAACACTGAATCTCTGATGTGGCATCATTCCCCTAGATAATCAGGCATCTACTTGGTGGTGGGCTGATTAGCTTGGATTGCTTCCTTTATGAAAGCAGCAGTGTTTTGTTCTTACTGGAATAGATATGTACTCTGGATACAGATTTGCCTTCTGTGTATTCAATGCTTCTGCCAAAAGTACCATCCATGGACCTACAGAATGCCTTATCCACCATCATTGTATTCCACACTATCATTGCTTCTAACCAAGGAACTCACTTCATAACCAAAGACGTATGACAAGAGGCCCATGCTCATAGAATCCTCTGGTCTCAGCGTATTCCCGACCATCCTGAAGCAGATGATTTGATAGAATGGTGGAATGGTCTTTTGAAGAGTCAGTTCCAGTGTAGGTGGCAATTCCTTTCAGATCTGGACCAAGGTTCTCCAGAAGTCTATATATTCTCTGAGTCAGTATCCAATATGTGGTGCTGTTTCACTGAAAGCCAGGATTCATAGATCCAGGAATCAAGGGATGGAAATAGGAGTAGGACCACTCATTGTTACCTCTAGTTAATAGGTTTCTTCACTAACCCATTAGCAAAATTTTTACTACTTGTTCCTATGACTTTATAGTCTGTTAGCCTAGAGGCTTAGTTCCAGGGGGAGGAATTCTTCCACCAGGAGACACAACAGTGATTCCATTAAACTGGAAGTTAAGATTACCACCTGTCCACTTTGGGCTCTTCATGTCTCTGAATTAATAGGCAAAGATGCAAGTTAACTTTTTAATGAGGGAGGTTGACTCGACTATGGAGGTAGAAAGCTGCAATTTTCAGGTAGAATCAAGAGAGAGTGTCTCCATTTTCATTTTGATAGAATTTTCTGGACTGTGCTGCCCAGAATTAATGAATTATTCGCAAGGTTTAGATTGATTCCAGAATAATAAATAAATAAATAAAGGAAAATATTCAGAAAATATACATTTGCCAATGCTCAGAAGTCAATCATTGATTTAGTGTTAATATAATACTCTTCTAGGGTCATACAAAACAAAATTAACTACTTAATACAATTTTAGAACAAGTAGGCATCTTACAGATCAATTAATTTAACCTGCTAAGTCTTCTTAATTTTTAGATATAGGACTTAAACATCATACAAATAGTGTCAGATAATGTCAGCTTGAGACTAGAATTTGTCTTACTGTACCAGAACATGCTAGAGTTGATATATTTTAAAATAATATCTGAATCCTATGAATATATCCCAGTATTAAAATTTCAAATGTATGAAAATCTGTCATCAAATATTTTAATTAATAATACATTAATACTCTCACTGTTCCGTTTTATCCAGAAGAAAAGTATAGAAGAATTTAACCTGTTGGCATGTTAGATAATAAATAGCTGTCCCTTGGGGACATTGTAATATTTTGATGTATCAAACATATTGAATGATTGAAAAAATAACCCCACAGGCATCACAGAGAACTCTTGTGACTTCTGTGACTGATGCAGAGTTGAACTGATTATGTGTTCTCTTTGAGATTTGTTAAACCTCTAGTA
>NW_012150807.1:235291-236317 GCF_000956105.1 Propithecus coquereli
AAAACCTTCTAAGACAGATATTATAATGTAGTAATTTTGAAAAAAATAGTGGCATGATAGCCTTCTTCACAATACACAAGTGTACAAAGTTCTTATTGCATTTTTCATTTAGCATTTTAAAATGAATGGCTTTAATTTATTTTTTTCTTTGACCTTTGGGTTGAAATCTCTTTATACTATGAGATTTCTATCTGATCTTAACATGCTGAGATTCTTGTCATCAACAAGCCTTGTTAAATTGGTAGAAGAAAAGAACAAATGAACAAAAAGATAACCACTTGTAGAGAAATTCTAGTACATCTTTTGTGAAATAACAAAATGTGACACTCTCTCAAACTCCTTATGTAATATTGCAGGCTGGAGTCACCTGGCTTCTCTCTCAATCAGAGACCAAGGGAACAGAATAATAGTATTTGAGGGAAAAAAAGAGTGGCATATTTATACAGGTTTGTATGTAGTGAGTGATTTTGGCTGAAGTAAAAAAGCAAGGAAACTAAATTAATAGAAATCTTATAATCTGGATTTTCTTCTTCTTTTTAAATATTTACTCAGAACCTGCCCTCTCCTATTACGCCTGCGTCAGACACAATGGATGTACATATATTTCAGGAGGAAATAGTTTGGAAGCAGCATACAGTTTTCTAATAAATCACCCATTTTAATACAGATACATTGTTTCACTTATGAGCTTCTGAGTAATTTAAAACTCAAGTGAATGAAGTAGTAGTATATTCAAAGGATTCAACATTTCCCTACAGAAACTGTGAAGCTCTTTTATTGTTTTTAAGAATTCCCTTATTTACTTTTTAAGTTTGCAAACTTTAAAGCAATTGAGTGACTATATCTTATCTTATTCAATATGCAAAGCAACGTAGTAGAAGAATAATCCCATATTTATATTCTAAAATTTATCTCAATTTGACCAATTAATTCCTCCCTTATGTGCAGACAATAACTTAATTCTCTGGGTAGTACTCACTTTTCTAGTTTGTAAATTTATTTGGAAAATTTTGCATTTTTGATAAT
>NW_012150807.1:237442-238611 GCF_000956105.1 Propithecus coquereli
AAAAAAAGAGTGAGTTTAGTTATATGAAACTAAAATCTTAGGGGATCTCAGATCGGTAGGTGATATTGGGTGCAGAAGGGAGGAGAGAAAATGATTCATGGTAGGTCCTAGTTTGTGGGTTTTGTGTGTAACCTATCTTTAGATTCTAAGAGAAAAACGTATTTAATGATTCATTCATTTATTCAGCAAATGTGTTTTGGGTGGCTAATCTGTGCCAAACACCATTTTAAGTACAGATTTGGATGGGGGAGGCGAATGAAAAAGAAAAATCAAATATGATTTCCAAGTCTTTTGGTCTCAGCAAGTTGATGAACAGTGAGCAACTAGACTGAGAGGGGAAGCACAGGGATTAAACTGTGGGGGGGCAGTTCTAAGGAAAAATATGAATTCTCTTTGGTTTGATATATGACAAATACATGTTAACATATATTTTGAAATATGTGCATTTAAGAATTAAAAGATTCTCCGATTATACTTATGTTAAAAACATACTTAACATCCATACTTATGTTAAAAAAACAATAAAAGAAACTTTATAAAAATCAAGAGGAAAAAATTAAAGAAAACAAAATCAATCCAAAATATGGCATAAATATATGCCAAAGAAGAATAATAAATAAATAGGAAGTATAGAAAAGTGGAAGGAGTAAGTCCAGATATCAATAATCCAGAAAATATGAGTGAGCTACAATTGTCTATCAATTGTATCTACACAAAATAGAATACTGCACAGGCTGGCAAATGAAGTGCATGGAAAAATATGTATACATTTCACTAATGTAATACAATATAACATGAGATAATTAGCTAAGACAGTGCATAAAATTAGAGAAAAATAGGCAAAACTAATGTAAGCTAGTAATGTAAGTCTCTTCACTTCTAATGGCATTTATATTAGAAGCTAACAAGCTAATAGCTTTTCATTAGGAAGAGTATGAGACTTGAATGGAATACAAGGGGGCTTCTGAGTAGTGGATGATCTTCTGTTTCTGGATGCTTGGTACTGTGGGTGTGTTCGATTTGTGAAAATTCAGAGATCTGGACACTAATTATATGAGCACTTTTTAGTATACATTTCTTATTTCAATAAAGGGTTACACATGAATTAGTTACATTAATATATTAAAAGGGAGACAGACGTAACTGAAATCATCACTATATGTTATATA
>NW_012150807.1:239596-245939 GCF_000956105.1 Propithecus coquereli
AGAGTGTGAAAACAATTGAATCAGAAATTCAAAAACTAAGGTGATTGAACTCAGGAAAGAAATTAAAGAAACTAATAAAATCACGTCATTAAGAAAGACTAACTCACAAGGTGTCCAGGAGGTAATACTTTTAACTATTTTCACTAGGGAAATTAAAGAAAGACAGGAAAACAAGAAAAAGAATGAAAATGAGAAAAAGAAATAAGTTGGGGCTGTCAGAAAGAAAGTGTTAGAAATGATTGATAGGCCAATGATTGCCAGCATATTTATAACTGAAGTGCCTGAACATACAAAATCCAAAATGGAGTACAACTACTATTTAAAACTAATCCAGGAAAATTTTCTAGAAGTGAAAAAAAGACCTGAATCTACTTGTTGAAAGTTTTCAAAATGTACCTGACATAACTGACCCAAGGTGACTGTGAGGTCTGGAGCTGAGAGAGAGACACAGGAAGCCTCCTGTGTGGCAAAATGTGGTTATTTTGAGCATCTGGGTGCAGATGGGTGGAGGCCAAAAAAGGCATCCAGGAGAGGAAAGGGTGGAGCCTTGGGTTTTATAGAGGGTTTTTCTGGAAGGAGTAAATAAATTCTTTTCAAACAAACTGGAGGAATAGGAAAGTAAGTTCTCCTCTTGCATTCCATTCCTTTACCTCCCTAGGGAACAACCGGGTGGGGTAGGCATTGTCCTTATCAAGAGGGATAAGGAAAGGAAGTTCTCCTTTTGCATTTCATTCCTTTATCTCCCTAGGGGCTTGGCAATGGCTAGCGTGCCTAATACACCCCTAGGAAGGGGAGAGGGGTGGGTTTTATATGAGGTTTGGATGGAAGTTTGGGGAGGGTGAATTCTTTAAACCTAACAGTGACCAATTATGAAACCCATTTTTTTTTTTAAATTTCAGAATATTATGGGGGTACAAACACTTTGTTTACACACAGCTACAAGTGTGCCCATCCCACAGATAGAGAGTACCCATTTTAACAAAACGAATAGACTTTAAGAAGAAAAAAAAAATCCTCAGGACTTTATGGCTTAACGACAAAATCACTCATGAGGCCAATACAACTAGGACATTGATAAGTTCTCAGCGTAACCTATAAGGTAATTAAACAGTGAAGTAACACATTTAAGACATTCAAGACAAAGAAAGTGCAAAGCAAAGAAAGATTTTATATCCAGCCATGCTATTCTTCAGAATAAATTTAAACATGCAAGAATGCAAGGATTATACTCATGTGCTCTTCTATCTGGAAGTAATATGCCTATGTTCTAATTTTGGCATGGTCAGGGCTTTTTGAGCAAAGAAAACTGCAATCTGGGTTAAAGGTCACACCTTGCACTTAACCATAAAAACAAAAGAAATAATGTCTTCTGCAGCAACTTGGATGGAACGGGAGGTCATTATCCTCCGACTCTGACTTTGCTGTTATACAATTCATCCAGGTAACAACAAAAGACTTTTATTCCCTAAGTCTATTGAAATAAAATAATATATTATTTTTGGAAAAAAAAAAAAAGATGACTGCATACATCAAGAAAGGTTGTGAGTAGATAGTGAGATTTAAGGTTTTTCTCCTAGGAACTCTGTTTGTATATTTGAAAAGGTAATAAAACCTGGAGCCACTCATATTGAAGGACAGGAATTGATAGTAGGAGAATGTGCTTTGTTTTGTGTGGAAAAAATTGTCTGAGATTAAAAAAATATGTTCTCGTTGATTCTAACTGATGCCATTTGCTTTTGTAACCATGCTCGCTTTTAGTTGTTTGTTAAATATAGGAGTAAGAGCAGGAGTGACTACATGACAAGCTGAATTTCCTGGAATACGCCTAAGTTTCAGTTTCCCCGAAACCGAAATGCGGACCACAACTGGCGCCGGCGCAAAAATTGAAAATCCCGGGACTTGGAGCCAACCAATCAGGAGTCAAAACAATCAGCCACTTTCAAAAGAACCAATGGACTAAGGGAAAGGGGGAATGGTGTGCCCAGCGTGTCGTGTGGAACCTGCGTGTCGTGTGCCACCGGTGTGTTGTGTGCAAAAGAAAGTATAAAAGCTTCACTTTTACCCCAGGGCAGGGTCCTGGTTCATAGGGAGGCCACTGCATTGGTGCTCTGGGACTAGGACCCTAGCTCGAGCTAGCCAATAAACTCCTTTGCCATTTGCAGCCTCGGTGACTCCGCCTCTCTGTTCCTGGGGCCGAGGGGAACCGGTTCTAACAATATATATTGCAAAGTGTTGTAATTTAGGGACATTTCTTTTTCTGAGATGAAGCAGGGACCCCTCTTAGGGGCCTGCTGGACGTCCCCCAAGCATGGAAAGAAAGAAAAATCTTGAATCCCTTCAGGGGAAGTTCCAGATACCTGGCTAACCTTGAAAAGTGAATTGGCAGTCTGATGAAAACAATGGCCCTCCAAGGGACCCAGAGTCACAATCAGGTGTCTTGGTTCCCTACAGAAACAAAAAGATGGCATGTTAATATATGTTCTTGAGTTGTTTGTCAGAAATCAGCACCTAATGGAAAATACAGATGAGGGAGAACTGAGAAATTTAACTCTGACCCTCATTCTTTGTTCTAAATTTCTTCCTGAGGGAGCTGTCACACTCATCTTAACATTCTGTTCCACTAATCCAAGAATATCTGAATCCATCTATGCCCTCTTCCCACCCTCTCCCCACCCTCTCAGTGCCCCCTCCACCGCCCACTTCAGGATATCACACCTCTTTGGGTCAAGCCAATGTATATCCTCCATGTATTGGTTTATAACGAACGAACATTGCCTGACTGAAAGGTACGCCTGCCTTTAAAAACTCTGACTTGTGAGCCATCAGGGAGTCTGAGGATTAAGCAATAGGAGCTTGCACTCCTTACTTGCCACTCTGCAAAGCCTCTTCCTCCTGCTGCGACTCTCAGCTTCAGTGTTTGGCTTGGCTGCACCTGGCAAGCACACCTCAGTTTGGTTCAGTAACATTTCCAGAGATTTGTTTACATTGGAGAAAATTTCTCTCCCTTTCTCATAAGGATAAGATAGCAGTTGAATAACAGTTTCTATATAAGCTCCTACATTATGATTTCATGTTTTCTTTCTTGCAGTATAAAAATTCCTTTGTATATGCAGGGTGGCATCTGGGTTCCCATCCCACAGTTCTGAAGGGAGAGAGTTGGGCTTGGGGAACCAATGTGGTTGTGCTGTAAGTAATAATGTTACTGAAAGTTCGGCACTTTTTCCTGAGCCACATCAGAAAAAGGAAGACAAATTGTTTGAGGAGAAGGAAAGAGGAGTTTATTAATTTGCCAGCAAATGAGGCAGTTGGCAGACTCCTATCTCAAAGTACCAACATCCTGCTTCTGAGCAAAATACAGAGCTTTTTATTTTTTTATTTTATTATTATCATTATTTTGCCCCCTCCTCATTTGATGGCAAGTACAGAGCTTTTAAATGTTCTTATCAATCCCATCTTTACCTAAGACAGTATTGTGACCTCCACCAGAATCAATCCCATCTCCTGTGGCATAAAGAAAAAAGGACATTCCCCTGCCTCTCCAGACCACTAGCCTGAGGCAGGGATGCAGGTCCTAGTTCTCTAAAAGGACTGGGGGATGTTTTAAAAAGGCATAAAACAATTTTGCCATTTTTTTCAAGCCATTTCTTCTGTTACATATTCCCCCCTGTCACTATTACCCTTCCATACCTACGGGAGGAGGAGAAACTATTCATTTCCTCTGTTACAATAATAGTCTGCCTTTGAGCCAGAAACCTCGTGTTTGTTTTCAGGACAAAATAAATATATAAATAAATTTAACAGAGTTATGTTAAGCAAAGAATGATTTGCTGATTGGGCAGCCCACCACCACTCCCCAACCCCACCAAACCAGAAGCTTGAACCAAACTTGGAGTTCAGAGAACTCCAGGGCTGCCACATGGTCAGATAATATTTGTGGAAAGAAAAAGGAATGTGACATACAGAAAACAGAAGTAAGGTCCCAAAACAGCAGGATTGGGTACAGCTCAGCATTTGCCTTATTTGAAAACAGTTTGACAGTTGGTTGCCTGTGATTGGCTGAACTTGTGATTAGTACAAAAGTAGGTTACAATCTGTTTACACATTCAGTTAGGTTACAGTTCACTATGTACAGAGAAACCTTTAGGCCAAACTTAAAATATGTAAGGAGGAAATTTTAGGCTGAACTTAATTTAATATCAGTTAGGAAATTTTTGCATTAAAAAAGGGAGTGGCAATAGGGCATTATAAAAGAAAGGAAACACAGGGACAAAAGAATATACTAGAACTGAAAAACATTTACAAATATGAGATATGAGAGAGAGAATATGGGGGGGGAGAGAGAGAGAGAGAGAGAGAGAGAGAGAAGGGCAAAGAGAGGGAGAGAGATGCACCTTTGTAAAGAAACTGAGGAAAATCAAAATATTTCACCCCAAAATATACTCTGGCATATTTTTTTTTATTTCAGCATATTACAGGGGTACAAATGTTTAGGTTACATGCATTCCCTTTGCTGTAAGCTACATGAGAAAAAGGATGATAGCCTATTCGGTTTAACTACAATGCCTGATACATAGAATTTTACTAGACATATTTGAGTAAGTAATGTATGAAGACTGGTTTTTACATTTTTTTTTTAAATCTTCTATTTTTGTCCCTTCTCATCACCAGGTTTTATATTCCTGCCAAAATTCTCTTTTTAAAATTTAAATCCAATCACTTAACTTGATAAAATTTGCTAAGACTTGCTGTTAACTGAAAGATACAGTTCACACATTTTAGCATAGCATATAGGCCTTTGTGAATTGTTTTCTGCTTACCTTCCCTTCTTTTCACATCTATCCTATGTCCAAAGTGCAAGAGAACAGAATATGCCACCACAAAATACACTTCTTTGGCAGAAGGATTATTTTGAGAAATAGCAGACACAGGACAAGCTCTGAAAGCAGAGTAGGAGTTACCATTTTATAAGAGAAATTTATATTAATAAAGAAATTCTGCATTTGGAAGTGTGTCTCTTCTCTGTACTAGGAAGATGACTTTAAATCACAAGAGACTCTTATCAGTGGAGAAGGAACACCCTTAAATCTGCGCAGAAAACCATGCTTTTTCTGATTACCTGCACTGCTTGCCTCTGCCACACTGTTCTTTGTTTTTAGCCAGTGTTGATATTTAAGCCAAATCTAAGCCACCTCTTTGAGAACCATTTCCCTGGTTATTTCCCACATGTATATGACATATTCATGTTAAGAAACTTCTATTTGTTTTTTTCTTATTCATCTGTGTTTTGTGACAGTGGCTACAACTTGAAAACTTAAAAGAGGGGAGGGAAAATTATTTTTTCCTTGTTTTCAAAAGCATTCCATTGGAAACTTCCAGAAACTAACTGTAATCCAAAAGACCACTAGGATGGCTAAATATTAATCGTAGGAAGGAGAGCTCTACTGACCATATCAGTTTGCAAGCCAGGAAGAAACAATCTCCAGGCGTGTGCCAAAGGTGCTGTCTCTTCAAGGAGGGGAAGAACAGTTGGGTTTTGTGGCTCATGGGGTCTGTATCAAACGTATTCAGCAGATGTGGGGAGAAAATTGTACATCCTTATGAGAGGAATTAAACTCATGATAAATGAATAAACATATATGTAACATACAACCCATGTTCACTTTGGGGTGGGGGTTTTAGCATTAAAACAAGGTGGAATTATGTGAATTTTTATGTCAAAAAGTGAACTAGAGGACACAAAGACACTTTGTGTATATTCTCTATAAGCTGGCTGAAACTGGTTTAAGGTCTACAATTGTTTGTCAGAAAAGAATGTTTGTAAGCCCGATCCTCAGTACAATTAGAATTTTAGTGTTCTGGCTTATAAGTCAGTCTGCTAGCTCCTATTATCAGGGAATTTAGCAAGGGTGTGGTTTTACTTTAACCATAAATTTGCCATGCCACCAACACCCTGAACCCTCGATCCACAGGTAACTTTTGTTTTCTAAACCTGAGGGTCTGCTTTAGTTGATATAGAGGCATCTATTTTGTTTTCTCAGATCACATGACAAATATTAACTGTTTTACCTAGACTATTATTTCTCCTTTTTACTCATCTTTTCTCTTTAACTTCTCTCCCCTTTCCTCATTTAATCAAAAAATACTTTATCATTGTTTACGACTTAGCTTTAATGTTCTTTGTTAAGACTTAGCTCACCTATAAAATATGTGCATTTCATATATGTTCAAAGGTTAAATATGAATTTTAAATCAGAGAAGCATGGATTAAAATTCAACAATATGGATTTAGTTAGTCAAACTTCTTATTCCTCAACTTCTTCATTTACAAAGTTAATAATCTATT
>NW_012150807.1:247034-256122 GCF_000956105.1 Propithecus coquereli
AAGCAACTTCAGAAAGGGGGTCATTTGTCTTATCTGAGTTTTGACAGAGTTGTGTATTTGCAACAAACACTAGGATCGATTTTAGGCAGAGAAAAAAATAATTCAATGGTTTGGGATCAGAAATTGAAAATTGCTTGGTCTGGCTTGACTTGCACCATCTAGGAACTGGAAACAAGAGAAAGGGAATTTATAACAAGATGTAAGGGATACAACCCAGACAGTGGCAGTGAGAATGGAGAGTGCAGTTGGCTATGAAATACGTTAAGAATATAAATCAGAAAGAGTTTAGTACCCTGTTGGATATGTGTATGAAGGGATGAAGTAAAAATGAAGATGAAGTTCCTGGCTTGGATTTATGAGCAAATTGAGATGAGAAATAGAAAGAAAAGGAGTTTTCAAGAAAAGGTTGTAAGGTTTGGTTTAGAGGTAATGAGTTCAGGAGTCTGTGTGTCATCCAAGCGCAGTTGCTAAGACTAAGAAATGAGATATTTGAGATACTTGAGTTTAAGGTTGACTCAGAAATATAGATTTCGACTTTAGAGTTTTGGGTATCTTAATACGGAAGACTTAGCGATAGCAAGTGGCCAAAGTGAAATTGTTGCTTGAGATTTTTGATTTAAATGGTTTAACTGCTTAACTTGAATGTTGCTATATTATCACAACTGAAAAATGCTGGCGAATGTATGTAAGCAACTTTAAAATGTATTTTATCTTATTATTAAAAATGGGCATGTAGGGCCCCCCAGTTTCCCTTACTTTTTTGTCTGTCCTGACTGAGCCTTGACTGCTCTGTGACACAGCCACCCAAGCCCAGGCCTTGAACATTCCCAGGCACTGATAAAATATTTAGATTGTTGCTCAAAACATTGAAAGAAACTAGTCACAGCCTAAGCCAAATTCCTCAAACCCTCATATAAACTCCATATGTTACCGGAAGTTCGGCATTTGTCCCTGAAGCCACATCAGAAGGAGGACAAGCAGCTTGAGGAGAAGAAAAGAGAAGTTTATTAATTTGCAGAAAAATAAGGAGGTTGGCAGATTCCCATCTCAAAGTACCAATGTCCTATCCTGTTTTTGAGCAGAAGTACAGAGCTTTTAAAAGTTCTGATTAATCCTGTAATCGCATCTTTAGCTAAGACAATCTGGTGACCTCCTTTGAGCCATCTTCTGTGGCACAATGAGCAAAGGATATTCTCCTGCCCCTCCCAACCACTGGCCTGGGGCAGGTATGTAGGTTTTAGTTCTCAAAAAAGGATGAGTGGGTTTTGAAGAGTCAGAAAACATTTTTTACCTTTTTTGGGCCATTTTCTCGGTTATACACATACTATCCCCTCTTGCAGACACACCTAGGAAGACCATCTCCTTCTCTTGCAGTCTGTTCTGAGGATTGCTGCTGCGCCCTCTTGAAGTATGTTCCCCTAATAAATACTTTAGAATGATAATCTTGGTGTTTAGTGCTTCTGTCTCTGGAATCCCAACCAGTTCCATCTTTGGACAGTTTGGGGGCACTCCCTTGTGGGAACTCCCTGCCACTGCTTTCAGGG
This sequence comes from Propithecus coquereli, assembly GCF_000956105.1. Lineage (NCBI taxonomy): Eukaryota > Metazoa > Chordata > Mammalia > Primates > Indriidae > Propithecus > Propithecus coquereli. The sequence continues at coordinate 248,579 of NW_012150807.1, forward strand.
AAATTTCATCTGTGGGTTGGGCCTAGAACAAAACATGGAAGCAAGTTATTTTGAATAGCTGAAAATAATGATTGCTTGCCTGTAAAAAAACGTTTTTATTCTATTCAGTAAAGTTTTCTAGCTTAAAAAAAGTCTGCATTTATTATTTTTGTTGGTCCGCTTTTAGCCACAGGAGTAAATGTGCCCAGGACAAGATCCAGAAAACATAGGTCTAAACTATTCCTTGGAGTTTCTCTAACCAACTTGAACTGTGTATTTGTGCTTGAGACTTGGATTACTTTTCACCAGAAGTTAGTGCTTAAAATTCAGACTTGAAAAGGTCAGAACTTTTATCCATTAAGCCATCAAGCTTTTTTCTATAATAAGAGTAGATGAACGGTTTTAACTTGAATCTCAAATGTAAAGTTCAGCAGAATGATCCTATCTAAAATTGAAAGAACAGGGCAAAAATACCTTTGTCATTCCATGTATTGGAATCTGCTGGTCTAAATGTCAGTACAGAATGACAGAGTATCAAATTGTGGATCATATAACCCAAAGCCAGAAGATAGAGCGATTTTCAGCTCTGTAAGTTCAAATTGTATTTATAAATAGGATGCAGAATTTAAATCTAGTATGAGTTTAGATTTTATAGGAATATGTTTATTTCTAATTATATGGTAATAAATCAGATTTTCTATTTAAAACTGAACCTTACTACTGCTATTGTATAATATGCCACACATTGAAGAAACCAAGCAGCTGTTGTGCCAACTACTTAAGCAGTAGTATTTAATTGCATACTTGGTATGATGAAAATGAAGACAGATTTGGTTTCATTGTTCTTATGAAATAATACTGTATGGGGTACTTACAGCTTGAACTGACATTTATAGTTCTTTTATTAAATTGTAAGATCCAAATATTTTCTAAGACATTACCAAGCTATGTGTTCATAATTTTCTTCCTGAGTGACAAACACTGGCTTCTCTTTATTGTATTTTTTTAATATTGTTTTATTAAATTTAGTATATTTATAAAACAAGAGGAGGAAAATGAAACTAGGAGGTTTTTCTGAAATGTTATTTCTTATATACTGAGAGATAATTCATATTTTCTTACAAATAATAATGGGTTTTTGAGTATTCTGACTTGAGAAAATAGAGAATTTTCCCAAATAATAGCAAATAAAACAACTATATTGAAAAACAAAAAAAAAAGCCCCTCTTCTTACTCTCATACCTAACAAAATAATCTTAGAAGCAAAACAGACCCATTCTCTGCCATTACATTTACCATATTTAATGTTTAACCCACTCTGTGTATGGTTCACCTTGGATACTGCTTTTTTTTAATATTAATATGTAGGGGGTTTGGGGTTTGTTATGGATTGAATTGTGTCTGTTTTAATCATTTTGGGCTACTGTAGCAAAATACCATAAACTAGGTAGCTAATAGACAACAGAAATTTCTTTCTCACAGCTTTGGAGGCTGGGAAGTCCAAGGTCAAGGCATTGGAAGATGCACTGGCTGATAAGGGTCACTTTCTGGTTCATAGATGGCACCTTCTTGCTGTTTTATCACATGGTGGAAGGGGCAAATGAATCTTTTGGTCCTCTTTTATAAGGACACTAATTCCATTCATGAGGGCTCTACACATATGACCCAATCACCTCCCAAACGTCTTCTCTCATAGTATCATCATCTTGGGGGCTAGGATTTCAACATATGAATTTTGGGTAAATACAAGCATTCAGAACACAACAGTGTCTCCTGCAAAGATAATGTTGATGCCCTAATGCTTATAACTGTGAGTGTGAAGATATCTGGAAATAGGGTTTTTGTAGATGTAATCTAGTTAATATGAGGACATTAGGATAAGCCCTAATCCAATATGAGTGGTATACTTATAAGAAGATGGAAATTTAGGTAGAGCCACGCAGGGAAAATGGCCTGGAAGATGGCCATGTGAAGATGGTGGCAGAGATAGAAGTTACACCTACTACTGCAAATGAAGGGATGCCTGGGGCTACCAGAAGGTGGAAGAGTCAAGGAAGGATCCTTTCCTCAAAGATATGAAGGGAGGATGGCCCTGCCAACACCTTGATTTGGGTTTCTAGCCTCAAAAACTGCAGGAGAATACATTTCTGTTGTTTTAAACAACCTAATTTGTGGTAATTTTAGTAGCAGTCCCAGGAAACTAATACAGAATTTATTACATCATTTCTGAAATAAAATAAAAAGTATAGAACCCAAAGTTAGAATTAGTTTTTCAAAAGTGAATGATCATACCATATTATCATCTACCTTTCTCTGTGGTAGGCATCTCCCTAATTCAGCTCCTTCTCTATCACTCACTGAGGATTTTAACACCTAGTTGGAAATCCCTCTCTGCAACAGTACTCACATAACCATTCTTTTTGTTAAGTAGTCAGTTCATAAGTAGTCAGTTTAGCAGCCTGGTCTCTTTCTTATTCAGCATCTTCACTCACATGGTCATTTTCTCCACACTGACTTAGCTATCTCACCAACATCTTGTCCTAGGCTTTATTACTAACAGAAACTATATCGCCTCCAAAACCTTGATTTCAAGTTAGTCCACTCAATGGTCATTACTTTATGTATTTTCATCTCACTTCTCCTAGTATCACTATTCATTTTTTCAGACTACATTGGCTCTTCCCATCTTTCACTGACATTTATTCTACTTCAGTTTTCATTTCTACTCATAAGCAGAAATACTATTACTAAAATTACTCCCTTTTTAAATGTTAGGTCAATTTATAAGATATATTTAAAAAATAATTTCAGCTTTATCTTACACTGTCCCTTTAAGATTCTTCTCTAAACTTGGGTGCAAATGTGGGCCAACTTCTTGAGTTTTTAGTTCAGAGTTAGAAACTAGAATGTCCTAAACAGACCTGTGGTTACTCTAGGTCTCAATATCAGCTCAAATCAGTCACAATTAACAATCCCCAATAACAATAAAAATCTCAAACTCAATTTAACAATTCATCTTCTCCATAGTTGTATTATGGAGGGGTTTTCAGTGTTTTCTAGAGAAGCAGAACCAATAGAGATATTTATTATAAAGAATTGGCTCAAGTGATTATAGAGGCTGAGAAGTCCCGAAATCTTCAGGGTAAATTGGCAAGCTGGAGACCCAGGAGAGTCAGTGATCTTAGTCCAGTCTGAAAGCCTGTGGGCTCAAGATGCCAGAGAAGGAATTTGTTTCAGCTCAAAGAGGTGTCTGAAGATAGGAGAGAAGTGATGTTTCACCTCAAGGCAGTCAAACAGGAGGAGTTCTTTCTTAGTATCCTGGTTGAAGCCCAATCCCATTGAAAAGATCTATGTAACATCATCCAAAATGTACCTCTTTGGTATGCTGATTTCTTCAAACTAACAGAACTTGGAGAAGAGCAAATGCAGGGAGAGGCCGCCTCTGACGTTCCCTTGTCTGAGAGGGACTCATTTGTCCCCTCCCTGGAATCTCATCAACCAGGGAAGATAATGCATGTCACAGGAGAAGAGACTACAGAGACTAAAGGGTGATGCCTCGCCTGCCCCGATAAACTTTGTCATGAGCACTAGCATCTATTCTTTGGACAATTCCTTCTTGAAACAAATTTTATTACCTGAGAGATTTTTTTTTGTGTAAAAAGACAACTTTTGTTTGCCTTTCATTTCCTCCCTTCACCCTCCCAGACCTTTGTGACACATCCCCTGAGAAGCCCCAAGCTCCTATTTTGACGCCATGAGAATTTTAATCATCTGGCCCTTCTTTGAGTTTCATATTTTGTGGGACTCCTGGGTATATGTATGTAATTAAAATTTTTTCTCCTGTTAATCTCCTGTCAGTTTATATCATAGGCTCAAGTTATCAAAACTTCAGAGGGTAGAAGGGACATTCCTTTTGACCCTACACCACTATTCTTTAGAAGAAAGTGCAGTTACACCACATTTCCACCCTGAAGGAGGTGGTAGGAGGAAGGTAAGATTCATATTAATAAAAATGAATTCACCCTAAGGTATTTTTCTGAATAAGTCCAATCTCCAAAATCTTTCTTCCTTCCCCATACTTTTATTTCTATTCTTAGTCTGGATGAGAATTAAAAGAATTTTGGAATTTTTCAAATGATCAAATATTCCTGAGAAATAGAAGCAATCAAGGGAGCTAACCCGCATTTCCACCATTAAATTTATTAATGTACCCTCATATCTATCCATAAACTCTGATTTTCTGCTTACTGTAGATGAACTATGTGGACTTCTAAGAGCAATCTTTCTACTTGGGCACTAGATTCCATCAAGTTCTCATTGTTAGGTTGTTTTCACACACAGGCTTCTAGAGTTATTTTCCTCTCAATGGCAATATTCAATTTCCCTTCACTTCCAGGTCATTTCATTAGCATCCATTAATTCCCATATTAAAAATAAAACCCTATCACCCTCATATTCCCCTTTAGCTATAGCCCATTTCTCTTTACCTCTTCATGGAAAAAGCCCTTTAAAAAGTGAGCTATATTTCTTATCTCCATTTCCTTAGTTCTCGTTTTCCCTAAAAAATGCCAGTTGTACTTATTCCTCATCACACCACTGAACCTGCTCCTCCTGTCAAGTGCAACCTTAATATCCACACTGCTAAATGCAATGATCAATTATCAGTTCACACCTTAGTTAACCTCTGAGCTGCACTACACACAATCAATTACTTGTTGAAATTATTTTGTTAATTTCCTTCCAGGGCACAACATTTTTCTTCTTTCTCATTGGCCTTATTTAATGGATCCTCCTCTTGATCCCAAACTCTAAACATTTCATTAACTCAAGGCTCAGTTCTCAGCCTTTGTTCACCATCAGCACTCACATTTAGATGATCTCCCCTAGTCCATTTATATCAGATGGTTTCTAATGTTTGATCTCTTGCTACAACCTCTGCCTGCACTCCAAAGGCATATACTACATTCCACTACTTACTTGTGTGGGCGAGAAAGAAAAACTTCCCATTTGCCCCCAGAGGATCTGCTGAAAGATCTACACACATTAAGGCAGATTAATAAGAGAAAGAGATTACAAATTTATTTATTGTGTACATGGAGAGAATCACAGAGTGATTACCCCATATCCCAATGGGTTTATATACCAATATCCCAAAAGTTTATATACCCTCATTTTACAGGGGAGGGGGAGATGAGGGATACAGGTAATTTGATTATCAGGGAGGATGAATAGATACTTGGGAGAATGAATGGATGAGGGAAACAGATTGACTTATAAATGATTATCTTTGGAAATTAAATTAACCTAAAAGACAAGTATTATTTTAAAAATAGGCTGGGCCAGGTCCTGTTGCCTCCTTGATCATCATTCCTGCAATAGATATTAAGATAACAGGGAGGGGACAGAAAGATAATGGGTCTTGATGGGTCTGTCTGGTCTTTAGGGAGATAAGGAGAAAACTACTTTCAACTGCTATTAATCTCTGAGGGCCTTTAATTCAAAATATTCTTTATATCAATGAGTCATATTCTGAGGTGAAATTTCCTAAGCTCCTTCATTCCCCCTGTCTAGAACTTCCCTAGAAGTTTCACACATTAAAAGCTGTGTTGGTGGCTCTGGTGGTAGGGGAAGGTCAGTTCAGAATGTTAAAGTGTTATATTTTGGGGTCAAAATATTTCTAATTTCCTTCACTTGACACCTAGATATTTAATGTATATGTAAAACTCAACATAGGCCAAAGAGAACTCAAACTGATTCTAATGATGTTTTTCCCAAAGCATCTACTGCAGTAGAGAGAATTCTACTCTGTCAAGAGTCTCATGGCCCTCCAGATTCTCATCTATTGTGTGTGTGTATTGTGTGTGCAGTGTATGTATATATATTGTGTGTGGTGTTTGTGTGGTGTGTGTGTGTGTGTGTGGTGTATGTTTGTGCATTGTGTGTATGTTTCATAATCTATTGCCCTTGAGGATCAGTAAATATGATGGGATATCACTCTTGTAACTGTGTTACAGTATGTGGCAAAGGTATCTTACTGATATAATTAAGTCCCCTAATCCCTTGGCTTTGAGATAATCAAAAGGAATATTATTCTGAGTGGGCCTGATCCAATCAGGTGAACTATTAAAAGAGATAAGAAACAGCAGCAGAAATACTTCTGCTGGCCTTGAAAATGCAAAACGCCATGTTGTAAAAAAGGCCACATGGTAAAGGACCCAAGAGTGACCTCTAAAAGCTAAGACCAGTATCAAGCCAATAACAAGCAAGAGAGGAAAGAATCTTAGTCCTACCACCAAAAGGAACCAAATTCATCCAAGAACTAGTGAGATTAGAAGGAGAATTCAAACCTCAAATGATAGTGCTGTCCTGGCTGACATCTTAATTTTAGCCTGGTAAAGCCCTGAGCAAAGGGCCCAGCTGGCGCATATCCAGATGCCTCACCCACAGAGACTATGAGATAATAAATGGGATTGTTTTAGGCCACTAAATTTGTAGAAATTTGTTGCCCAGTAATAGAAAAACCATACATCTTCTTTCCCCAAACCAAGAATAACAACCTGGGAGTCAAACTTGTCTCTGTTCTGTCTCTCACAGCCCACATCTGATTTCATCAACTAGTCTTGTGAGCTCTCAAAATATAACCAAATTGGGTCACTTCTTATATCCCTTGCCATTACCCACTGGAAGTCATTTACAGTAATTTATTCACTGAGCAGTCAGAGTGCATTTTAACAACATACATTACATTATGTTTCTTTTCCATGCTAAATGTTGTTTCTTTGGTTTTTTTAATCACACAAAGAATAAAATCCCAGGCTGGGCGCGGTGGCTCACGCCTGTAATCCTAGCACTCTGGGAGGCCGAGGCGGGCGGATCGTTCTGAGCTTAGGAGTTCAAGACCAGCCTGAGCAAGAGCGAGACCCCGTCTCTACCAAAAAATGGAAAGAAATTAGTTGGACAGCTAAAAATATATGTAGAAAAAAATTAGCCGAGCATGGTGGCGCGTGCCTGTGGTCCCAGCTATTCGGGAGGCTGAGACAGTAGGATCGCTTGAGCCCAGGAGTTTGAGGTTGCTGTGAGCTAGGCTGACACCACGGCACTCGCCCCAGGCAAGAGATTCTGTCTCAAAAAAAAAAGAATAAAATCCCAAACCCCTACCATGGCTATAAGAATCAAAATGATCTGGCTGCTGGCTATTAATATTTCTTCTATATGAGCTCCTACCAATCTGCTGCTTTCAGTCTCTGCTAGAGCCCACTGTTGTTGTGTCTTTCTTGAGCATGACGAGCTTATCCCCAGCTCAGAGTCTTTGAATATCCTGTTCCTCTGCCTGGGATGCTCATATTTCAGATTTGATTTTATTTTTCCCTCACCTAATTCATGACTCTGCTCAGGTTCCTTTTCAGGACAAACTTCTATGATCACCTGCCTACAATGTATTCTGCCTCCTTCATTTTACTCTCTCTTATTAGTCTGTGTATTTTTGCATTATAGTCAATATTTATATGACAAGTTGTTTAATGCCTGTTTCCCTTAGCTAAAAAAAGTAAAAGGTTTGTATGTCC
>NW_012150807.1:258443-266337 GCF_000956105.1 Propithecus coquereli
CAGTCAGACAGGAGGAGTTCTTTCTTACTCAGTATCCTGGTTGAAGCCCAATCCCATTGAAAAGATCTAGGTAATACACCCCAAAATGTACCCCTTTGGTATGCCGATTTCTTCAAACTGACAGAGCTTGGAGAAGAGTTTTGTGAGGACATTCATAACAGCTGTGCCAATTTATAATCCCATCAACAATGTACAGGAGTTCCCTTTTCTCCACCTTCTCCCCAATACATATAATTTGGCTTTTTGATAATAGCCATCCTAATAGGTGTGAAATGACATTTCATTGTTGTTTTTATTTGAATTTACCTGATGATTAGTAATGTTTTATGCACCTGTTGCTTATTTATATATCTTCTTTGGAAAAAATGTCTATTCAGGTCCTTTGCCCATTTTTATTCAGGTCATTTATTTATTTTTCCTATTGAGCTGTGTAAGTTCCTTATATATTTTGGATATTAGTCCCCTATTGTGTGTATGGCTTGCAATTTTCTTCCATTTCATAAGTTGTCCTTTTATTCTGTTATTTCCTTTGCTATGCAGAAAACTTTTAGTTTGATGTAGTTGCACTTTATTTTTGCTTTTGTAGGCTGTACTTTTGGAATTACATTCACAAAATTATTGCCAAGACCAATATCAAGGAGCTTTCACTCTATGTTTTCTTCTAGGATTTTTACAGTTTCAGTTTTTATGTTTAAGTCTTTAATTCATTTTGATATCTTTATATTATTTTAGATAAAGTTCCAATTTCACTCTTCTGCATTGGATATCCAGTTTTCTCAACGCCATTTGTTGAAGAGACTATCTTTAACACATTATATATTCTTGGCATCTTTGTGAAAGGTCAGTTGACCCTATATATGTGGGTTTATTTCTGGGCTCTCTATTTTGTTCTATTGGTCTATGTGTTTGTTTTTAAACAAGCACCATACTGTTTTGATTACTACAGCTCTGCAATATTCTTTGAAATTGGGTAGTATAGTATCTCCAGTTTTGCTTTTCTTTCTCCAGACTGCTCTCTCTATTCAGTTCTTTCATGGTCCCATGCAAATTTTAGGATTGTTTTTTATATTTCTGTGAAAAATATAATTGGAATTTTGATAGGAATTGTATTCAATCTGTAGTCCACTTTGGGTACATTTTAAATTAGGTTTAGTCTACCTCAACCCTAGCTGGCTGTAGGAATAGGTATATAGTACCAGGTAGGTCAACCAGAACTCCAAGTTGATTATCAGAGTTTTGAGTGGTATTTTTCTTCCAGGGCTGTAAGAAAATAATTTATCTTCTCCTTGCTATGCTTAAATTAAGTTCTGCTTGTCTTTCAACATTCTGCTTATGTGAATCAATATAATTCTTTATGATTAGGTTAACTTGAGATAGGTTTTTGTCACGTTTAGCTAGAATGACCCTCTTTGATTCTTTGACCACACATGCTTTGTAGGCCTATGTAGTGCTTTAGTCATTTATTCATTAAGCATTTTTGATCTCCTGCTAAGAATTAAATGTCTTGTTTTTTATGAGGTGCTAAATATACTAAGTTGAATTATATTGGATTCCTGCCTTTGAAGAATGCAGGATGGAGGCATGTAGGGAGAAAGTTGGGGTGATAATAGAGAAAAATATACAAAATGTATGGAAATATGGAAAGAAAATAGGAACTAACTTTACATCAGAGAAAGACCTCAAAGAGAAAGTAGCATTTGAACTATGTTTTTTAAAAAGTGTGGTATTAATGAGAAGCTGAAGCTGATTTTCCTGTCTGTATTTTTTATTATTCATTTGCCTATATTTTCATAGGGGTTCAGTGATGTTAGTTCATGTCAACCATATTTATTGAGCAATTATTATTCTATTTTCTCTATTACAGGATAATTAATTCACACTTAAAAAAGTTTCCCCAAAGTTTCATAATGTCCTACACTAGAGACATAGTAAATGACCTCAATAAATCTCAGTCATCCATAAAGAACAGATATTGGCAAGGATGCTACATATTCTGCAGCCAACATCTTCCCTCTTTAACCTCAGATATAACTTAAATAGCAGATATGTCATCATTTTAAAAGTGGCTGAGAAAGAACCCAATTCAAAAACTCATGGAGAAAGCGAGTTATTGGTCTACACAGCTTACAATTTTAATTGCCTTGTATTTTATCTCAGTTGGTCAAATGCAAAGAGAAGCCATCATGGCATTGGTTTTATGTACTATCACCCAACACCTTAGCATGTCCAGGTTAAGGGCCCTCTGTGTGGAAGAGGATGGGCAAATTTCATCAGGATAGTCCTTCACTCTTTGAGGAATAAGACCCACAGTTTAATTGGAAGCAATTAAATATAAAAAGCAAAAGAAAAACATCCTCCATTAGAATAATATCACTGAGTTGACAGTAAATCTAAACAACCCTATAATATTTTTCCCAACTACATAAATGTTATTATTTTGTATGTCCAGGACACTTTCACACTCTGTATTTTAATATACATACACATGCACGTATGCTCACATACATTTATACAAGCAAGCATGGCCCCAGGTATCCAATTTCTTTCTATACATGCCATACAGAATAAGTAATTAAACTTTCTAATCAGTTAGTTACACATATTACACACACACATATACTTTTAATGTACAATTATAGTTTTGTAAACAATCAACCCTTTTTAGAGGGAGTGGGTCTTAGATATCAAATAATGACATTTTGCTTTATCAGATTTAGAACTTCTCTCAATAGGACATATTGGAAAATCTTTGAACCTCAGAAAGAGTAAGCAATATGCCTTCGGGTACACTGCTTTTGCTTGTGTAGCCAGGACTCAACCCCAGATTTGTCTGATGCCAAGGTCAACACTCTATCATGCTACAAGAGATGCAAGATAATCCCATCTCATTCAAAAGACTATTAATAAGAATTATCTTCACTCAGAGGACTAATTTTAATATAAAGATAAGGAATAATTTGTAATTAGCAAACTAATTATTGAACTTAATGAGTGGTAACTATCACAGGTACTTATTTTTTTCCTAAGTATTTTACATCATACCTATAACTCGCACTGTTATTTTATACTTTGATTTTTTTCAAATAAAGTTTTTCAAAATAAAGTTGAATTTTAGCCTCATTCCTTGGTGAATTTTGTGGTATTTTACTTATGTCTAAAATGAACTGTATTATTTGAGATGCCCAAAGAGGCCATGGTCTCCTAGATAATATGTAAATCCCTGGGTAGCAATGCAAAATAAGTGTGTGGGTTTTTTTGCTAAAATTTTACTCTTCATGTATATTGTATTGTCAGTTTGTCATAGAATCTCTATTTATTTAACTTAAGGAGGAAATGTTTTGGTGAAAAATTACTATGTTCATCATTAGAACCATCTAAGACTTTTTAAGCAGTATAAAAAGGTAGTTGTATATTTAGGAATGCAAAGAATATACAGACTTCTAGAAAAATAGAAAGAGAGATACTAGAATCTAAAACTTGATGAAACTTAGTTTATGGGTACTGTCTGCCATAATATCATTCGAAACCATGCTATACTCTCGTCTATAAAGACTACACTGAGATCTTATGTAGCCCAGTAAGTGCACATCAGATTTACTTCATGGCACTCTGTGATCTTCTTTTACTTTGTTATCGACTTCTAGCTGTTTATATTTTAATATTGTATTACCTATTATTAATCTCACTAGATCTACTTGCATTTTTAATGAGCTAATAAATAAATGAATCCATTCATTGATTCTTACAACAGAGTCCATATAAATAACTAACAGAAAATGGCCTGAGGAGGAGGGAGTTACACAAAAATAAGTGAGACATAATCCAAGTAGGGGAAACATTTTTTAACAGAATAATTCAAATGTGGCAAGATAGGGAAAAGACAGTGTTGGGGCTCAAAAAACAATATCCTAAATGAAAGCCTCAGAGGCAAAATTTTTTCCCTGACTTTTCCCCTGACATCCTGTCTCTTATCCCCTTTCTCCCCCATGGCTACCATGGAAACTGGAATCTCGCTTTCCCAAGGCGGGTCATAGAAACCAGAGCCCCTTCTCCTCCAAAGCCAGTCATAAAACCTAAAACATTTTTCTGAGTTTCTCCCCACTTTTCTATGTAAAAACTGGCCATAAAGAAATTTTCTGACCTACCTTGTATGACCGTAGGTCATAAGACTCTCATTCCAGAGAGCGTCCTGCCCCATACCCAGAAGGAAGGAATATATGCTTAGAAAGGCCAAGAAGAATCTTGACAAACAGGCCTTATTGGGTTTCCCCGGTCCATCTCTTAGCATTAGATCATACCCTTTTTGTCAAATTATATTTCTACATAGCTCTCTGTACTTTGTTAAATGTAAGCATAAAAATGGACAATTTCCCCAGTACCTTTGGGTCTTTATTCTGAAGGCTCCCATGTACATGCTAATAAAGTTGTAAGCCTTTTCTCCTATTAATTTGCCTCTTGGCAGTGATGTTCAGCAAACCTTCTGAGCATAATGGGAAAGTTCTCCCTTGGCCCCAGCATGAAAAAGGAAGATTAGTGAGGTGATGTTAAGCAGGCTTCACAGAGAAAGTGATGTGTAAACTTAGACTTTTGGATGGTACATGAGTTCACTGAGTAGAGAAAGTAAGGGTGGGCAATCTAGTAAATGGAACAGAGTGTCAAAAGGCACAGCTACTTTCCCGGACCGTGGAGTTTTATATAGCATGCAAGAGATAAGGGTTTGTGCTTATGGAGGGGGCATAATATGTATTAATCAAGGGAATAGAGTAATGATACTTTTATTTTAGATATATAACTGGAAGCACTGTAATGAATGAATTGGTGTAGAGGCAAGAAACTTATGGAAATAATGTAGCAACAATTTAATAGTGTAGCTCTCTCAATTAAAGCAATAGCCAAAAAGATATAGAAAGGAAATTGAAATGGACTGATATATAGAAAATAAAAGCATCAAACTTTAGTTACTGATTCGATGTCTGTGTTTTGGAAGATGAAGAGAGGGTAATCTTGGGCTTTTGTGATTGGCTATTTTAATTCTTACATTCATTCATTCAGCAAATATTTCTTTGAGCAAAATCATATGCCAGGTTCTGAAAGAGCTGAATAAGACCTATTTTCCTCATGCCTTGTAGGGAAGAGTGGACACATAAACAATCTAAGGAAGGGAGATGTTCAAGGTTATAACAAACATTTAGGCATAACTAGTCAATTAAATTAAGACTATTTTAATCTCTGAAATAATGTCTCATCTTATGTTTTCATAGAGGTGCTTTTTCTTGGAAGGATGCTTTTATTGCTCTGATTTTGTGTTTCTTCTGGAAACTCAGCACAATAGATCACCATCACCATCCCAGAAGTGTCTTCAGTTGCATATCATTGTTTACTGTATTCATTTACTAGGGCTGTTGCAACAAATTATCACCAACTGGGTGGCTTAAAACAATAGAAATCTATTCTCTTACAGTTTGGAGGTTAGAAGTCCAAAATTAAGGTGTTGCCTAGAAGCAGGCTTGGTTCTTTCTGGAAGCTGACCAAGATAGCTTTAACATTCTCTCAGCTTGACCAAACTTAAGACAAGTTTTTTTTTTTTTTTTTCCTGCTTATAGGCCCATAACCTTCCTTTTCTTAGAGCACTTATATTAACAAAACTTGAAAACTTGAAATTGTAAATTCCTTCTCTTTCCCTTTGAGAATGAAATCTTTTTAAAAGCTTCTTGTTAATTTTACAACTCAGGAATGTTCTTCTCAAGTAGCTGGAGGCCATTCCTTTGAAATGTGATCACCAAGGAACAAGAGTCCCTGTCTCCCAGCATCTTCCAGGTCTGTGAGCTGGTAGGAGCGTAATGTCTTAGGAAGACACCAGTCACAGGATTAGAGCCCGTCCTAGTTCAGTATGACCACACCTTAATTATAGCTGCAAAGGACCTATTTCCAAATAAGGTCACATTCACAGGTACCGAGGGTTTGGACAAACCTATATTTTTCGGGGGGACACAATTCAACCTACAACATTTACAAAGAGTTTGCATATGTTCATAAGAAAATGATCCATAAGTGAACCTCCTTTTTAGGACCAGGCTTAACAGAGTTAAAAATATTTCCTTTAAATCCTTGGTGTGAGGGTCTGGTAGCAGGACATGTTCACAACTATTTATGTGCAAATACAGCAACTTATCTTTTATTCCCGATTTTTATGGTCCATTTGTCCCTCTGGCCCAGTATAGGCTCTCTGCAGTAAATCATTATTATATCCTCTACCTCCTCTGACTCTTTCACAGGAGATTCTGGTAGATGTTGTGTTATACAGCTGCAGCTCATACTTCTCTTTCCACAGGAATTTCTCAGGGTTCACCTATGGCCAATATCACAATCAATTCAGGGTGGGTCAGAAAATAATGGCTCATGCTCACATAGGCCCTGAGTTTGGCACCGGATTTTCCCAGCTCAGAAAAATATAGACTGCAGTTTCTTTTAAGCCAATTCAATATCTTTCTCCCCTAAAATCTCTCCTTTACTCCCAACAAATTTTGGGGGGATTCACATTCTTGGATACTATTACTGAGCTATTGGTAATTAGATTGGTATTGTTGGGGCTCAAAAAGTGATACCCTCCAATGGAGGCCTGAAGAGCAGCCTCAGAAGCAAAGTTTCTCTATGACCTTCTCCGGCCCTGCTATCTCTCACCTTTCATTCTCCCCTGAGGCAAGCCATAGAAACTTGAATTCCTCTCCCCAAGGTAGATTATAGAAACCAGAGCACCTTTCCCCCAAAGCCAGCCATAAAGCCTAGAAGGAATTTTATAAGCTTCCCTCACTCTCTGTGTAACAGCTGGCCATAAAGTAATTAAGACCTTGATTCTGGAGGAGTCTTACCCCATACTCAGGAGAAAAAGGCCATACAGAGAATCTGTGAAGAATCTGAGCAGACAGGCCTCACTGGGATTCCCCACTCAATCTATTTTCATTAGCTCACATTCTTTTTGTCCAATCACATTTCCACACATCTGTCCCTACTTCATAGAAACTAAGCATAAAAATGAACAGTTTTCCCTATATTTTTGGGTCATCATTCTGAAGGCTTCCATGTCACATAAAACTATGATCAGATAAATTGTCTATGATTTTCTGTTGTTGACTTTTTTGATATGGTGGTATTGGCCATGAAGCTTTATGATGGAGAAGAAAGAGAACACCCCATTTATACTTCTACACTGGCAAGATTTCCATATTTTTTGTTTTACTCTTACCCTATAGAAAAGATAAGACAGTTTTATGCTCTCATTTATGTTAGTTAGAGATCATTTTTCAGATTTGCTTCTCTGAATAGGATCTCTTTTATAGCAACTTCTACATTTTCCTTCTAGATCACAGTATTTTTATGTTCTGTATTCACATTTCTCAGACTACAAAGCTATGTATAGTCCTTGATATTGCTTCATATCAAATATTTTTCCCTGAGTTTACTCTGTTATATTAGGGATGCTTCTAAGGAATAAAGGTAAGGTAAGCTATGGAGTAAATAAAAATGAAGATAAGGTAGTTCTGAAATTCTTTGTTTGGTATAAAGTGATGCCATTGATTGATATGGGAAAGAGGAGGAAGTTTGGAGGAAAAAGTAGTTTCAGTTACAAATATCCAATTAGAGAAAGATATTCCACAGTTTTCCTAATCTCCTTAATGCCTATCAACACATTCACATTGTCACCAAAGTATAGCTTGAACCCTTGAATTAAAGGGAGGCCTCTCATTACCTGAGCTCAGTTTCTATGCTCTAGAAAAAGGGTCAGAATTTTATGGTCCATGGAACAAACGCAGCTCACCCCAGTTTTTCTTGTAAATAAAATCTCATTGAAATGCACTCATATCCATTTATTTATGTATTGCCTATGGCTACTTTC
>NW_012150807.1:276732-278585 GCF_000956105.1 Propithecus coquereli
GAGGATGCAGAGAGACAGGAACACTCCTATATTTTCTTGTAGTAGTTTTATACTTCTAGGTTTTACTTTAACGTATAAGTTCTAATTATCATTAGCATCTTTAAAATTTGCAAGTTTTTTTTGGTACAGAGATATCAAATTGTTCCATGATCACTGCTGAAATTACTATCATTTCTCTACTGACTTTTCTCTGCCTCTTTGTTAAAAATTATTTGCCCATATATTAATATATGTGAGTCTATTTCTGGACTCTCTATTTTTCTTCCATTGTTCTAGTTCTCTACCTTTATGTCTATACCACACTGTTTTAATACCTGTAGCATTATAATTAATCAAAATCAGGTCGTGTTAGACCTCCAACTTCGTTCTTTTTTTCTGAATTCAAAGTAAAGCCCTTTGCATTTGCATATGAATTTTAAAACCAGCTTATCAATTTCTCATGGGATTTTAATTAGAAATGTGTTAAGCTCAGTACATCGGCTCTTCTCTGTACATCAGGCAACTGAACCTGGTTGGGTGGCAGCAATATAATGGAACTACACATCATATGCTATTCTGAGGAGGGAGAAAAAATGGCGGAGTTAAGGTAGCCTCCCGGATCCCTGCTTCCAGAGAAAGAGGCGTAGATCTTGGTCTGCTACACACGATTGAATCACTCTCCCACAAAAACAGCAAGGTGAATCGGTCGAGATTCAGCAGGGGACACACAAATCAGGAAAAAGAATAAGGTGAACGGGAAATAGGAACACAAAACCTGGAATGCGCAGGACAGACAATTGAGAGTGGAGTACGAGACAGCTGCGCCAGCCTGGCCAGTATGTGCACCGGGATAAGACCCTCACGAGACAGTCTAGCTTCCCCACTGACTTACAAGCCCACCGAGAGTCAGGGGCCTGTGTGAAGTGGATGTAGAATTGTGTCAGGAAACATGGGGCTCAGCGGAGAGGGGACACGAGCGGGAAGCATCTTGAACTTCCCGGAGCTCCATGTCAGGACTGCACCGGACAGGGGAGGAACTGGGCTGGCTACCTCCGGAGGCAGTTAGGACTCAGGAAGCTGGGCTCTGGCACCCAGCAGGTCCTGAACGGAGAGGTGATTACTGAGTAGAGGACTCTAACCTGGAAACTGCTGCTGGCGACTGGGACTGCTCAGGGTGGGCCAGTAGGAGCGAGAGCTATTGCTGGACTGGCGTGAGATTGGGGGAGGGAGACATAAAGGATACAGCAGAGCACTCTGGTGACTCGACTCCCTGATAGGGTACCTCCCAGACCCTGAGCAGCTCCCTCTGGAGCCAGCGCCCTGGGGGCAGGTGAACACCAGCTCGGGGCCCACAGCAGGTCGCAGTATGGTGTGGAACGGCTCCCTTCCCCCAGCCTCGGAGCTCTTGCAACGAGCTCTGTCCTTGCAGGACCTACAGTCAACTAGCCAGGCCCATTTCTCTGAGCGGTGAATTCTGAGTGCCTCCTCAGCTGGGCAGACGCTTATGGAAGCTGAAGGCGCTGGGGCATTGGGCAGTTTGGGGAGGCACCCTGTCCCCCTGGCCAGCATCTTTTGCGCAGCCTCTGAGCTTGCAGCAGCGAGACATAAAGAGCCACCAGTCCCTGGGGCTTTGGCACTGACCAATAGCTGACAGCCCAGTGACTTTCCTTGCCAGACAGGTTAAGGTCATCCGATAGCATTGCATTTCCGCCTTCGGTCAGCTACCAACAGAGAAACCCAATGCTAGGGAATCAAAACCCTGACAAGAGACCAAAACAAGTTTCTCAAATAATCCCTCCCATCAAGAGAATCCTGGACAACATGCTAGCAGCTCCCTCTGGCGTCAGATTAAGAGAAAATACACAGAACGTATT
>NW_012150807.1:278635-280535 GCF_000956105.1 Propithecus coquereli
CTGTCAGGATGGGCTAGATAATTTGGGGGGCCCAATACAAAGTAAAAATATGGACCTTGTGAAAAAAATATTAGGAATTTCAAGGCAACTATAGGGCATTAAACCAAGTTTGGGTCCTGCTAAGCTCAGGGTTGTGTGCAATTGCACAGGTCACAGACCCATGAAACTTGCCATGCCTACTTTTTGTGACTGAGCTATTTATATAATGACATTTCATCGAGGAAGTCATGCTGGTCCTCTGTATATGAGGCGTCTGCACACTTGAGTTGGTGACCCTTTGACTATAAAATAACAGCTTAAATTCATACTTAGTAAACTCTTTGAAATATATCAAAGCAATCAAATCAAAGGAATACTCATTAAGTTTTTAAATAAAATTTTTTGTAATGCAAAGACTATATTTAAAAATTCACTTTTTTTAAATAGCCCTAATACTTAAAAAAAAAAAAAAAGAAACTCAATCTTTTCTCATCTGATATTGCCTAGTAGCTTGTCCATTTACTATTTATCACTTTGATATGTACAAGTTCTGAGTTGCTTTAACAACACATACAAATTGGGTGTGGCCCTTGTATTCTCAATGTGTCCTTTCATTCTAAGGAAATGAACTGCACCAATTTAAATAGTAATCTTAGTTGCTTTGCAATGTACTTCTGGTAAATGTCTACTGAGATTGATTGTGCCCTTCACCTTTGGTTTGGTAATCTGTCAATCTCAGAAGCTCTTATTGTTAATAAAGTGCAAATTAATTAGTGTTATTGTTGGAATGGTGCTACTTTCTTTATTTCTAGTGACAAGGTAGGAAATAAAATTGCCCTCAGGTTTTTTTATGTGGATTCATACATATTTTCAAATTTTAGAATCACCAACTTTAATCTCCAAAATGCTGGTAGATAATTTAATATATTTTTTCTTTTTATTGGAATGTATTTTTATAGTTAGGTATATTTAAAAAGCATTTTCAATTATAAATGATACAGTTTTATAATGATAAATATGAGATATACAGAGAAGTGCAAATACAATATGTATAGATCAATTATAATCACATCCTATAGATATAACCACAGCTAATCATTCTTATACATTTTTTTCTATACCTATAAACATGTAATCTACTTTGAAGCTGAATTTCTCTGACTTTAAGATATAGAAAAGATTGGATACGATTGGTTCAAATCCCCCCTTTCTTTACCCGCTGAAAATCCAAAGCCCTGCCCATGATTTCTGGGAATTTCCAGTTGCCTCTGGTTGCAAGCTTATCTTTCCACTGATTTTGTAATGCTTAATGGTTTGCTAGATAATCTAACCATATGGTTTCACACTGTAATGCAAGATTCATGATGACTGTAAAAGATTATTTGTTTCTTTTAATATGCTTATTTGCCATTCATATAGCCTCTTTAGTAAAATGTTTGAACAAATCTTTTGCCCATTTTTATTAGGTCATCTTTTTCTTTTTGACTTTTGAGGGTTCTTTATACATGGGTACAAGTCCTTTATCAGATACTTTTCACAAATATTTGTTACCCAGTCTTTGCCTAGTCTCCTTATTGTTATAACAGTGTCTTTTGAGAGTTGATACTTTTAATTTTGATGAAGTAATAATGTATCATTTTTTCTTTTATGCTGTCCTGTCTAAGAAATATTTGCCTAACCCAATGTGACAAGATTTTCTCTTATATTTTCTTTTCTTTTTTTTTTTTATTTCAGGGTATTATGAGGGTACAAACATTATGGTTACACTTTATGTCTTTGCCTCACCCAAGTGCAGGTTAAAGGCATGTCCTTCCCCCTATAATGCTCCCCCTGTCCTTTAGTTGCAAGTTTACCCTGCCATCCCCCTAATTCCTGGAGAGTATTACTGCTATGTGATCACCCTAGTGTTGATCAGTTAGTA
>NW_012150807.1:280585-282666 GCF_000956105.1 Propithecus coquereli
CTTTCACCATTTTTCACCTCATACTCATTGCAATCTATCACTTAAGAGAAAGTGCTAAATCACTCCATGTAATTGTAACTGATGTTAAATTTGAAGTATCTTGAAACATCAAGATATAATGCATATGATAACCTGAAATAATAACCCAGTATTAACATTTGAAAATTAAGTGTTAGAGAAGGGCTTAGATGACTTTCGAACACATGGGTATTATGAAACGGGTTGGAATTGAGGATCAGAGAGGATTTGAAGTGGAATATTTACTTAAAGAAAATTGCAGCATTAATGTGATTAATGCTCCTTGCACATGCCCAAAACAGAGAAGTAAGTTTTCTACCTCTTTATCTCAAATCAAAAGAGAGAAACTTGAAAAAGGTTGTTAGAGAGTTTAATATGTGTCCATGGTGGTTGGAAGTGGGTTTGACTTCTACCTACTAAATCTAAAGAGGCAGAGAATAGCCTTTAGGTGAGAGAACTAACAATTTTGCACTCTTAGGGATTATTAGGGAAAGGGTTGCATGAGAGAGAGAGAGAGAGAGAGAGAGAGAGAGAGAGAAAGGAGAGAGAGAGAGACCAGACATACTGAGAGACTTAGACCCTATCTAATATGACTACCAGAGGAAAAAGCAAGTATCAGTTTAAAAGAAGCTAAATATATCACCAAATTATTAGGTAAATTGGAATATAAGACTGGATGAGCAATAATTAATTGACTTGGGGGCACTTATTTGGAACATGGGCGTTAAGCTTTAACACCTTGGCAAGTATCCCATAAGATAGAGAACATTTTTAACTAGGATAGCTCTTAGAAGAATAGAGCACATGGAGGCTAATGCTGACCAACGTTAATATGCCTGAGTTGCATCGTCAACTCAGGGGAAAAGGATAAAATCATTTAGAAATATGGGCAATTTTAAATAGTTATAGTGTATGAGTCATTATGGGATTATGTTCCACAAGAAGAGCCAGAGGACACAACTTTCACCAAGACCACCACCACCATGCTGGTGAGAAAGATAGCAGCAACTGTATTACTAAGTTAAGTAGTACCTCTCAAAGCCAGGTCAAGGCTGCCAGCAGGAGAGGCAGTCTCAGAACTAGAAACTGGCTTACTAAATGGCACAACAGGGATGACAGGTCTCAAAAGTAATAGACATTAGTGGCAGTGCTTAATCATCAGAAGGCAGAGGTGTCACAATCTTCATAATGACTGGCAAAGTCAAGGGGTCTCCAATAGGTCTTGGTCCACAGGTAGTTTTGGAGATGGTTAATAGAACATGGCATCCCTAGAGATAGTTACTCAGGATTCTACTTAGCATCTACAATCAGAAGTCACGAATGGAGGAGCAATAGGTTAAAGACAATAGCCCCAGTATAAAGCCATAATCAACTTGATCAGTTACCATACCTGAGCCAATTTTAAAGTCTATATACCACTGACATTGGCGTTACCTGTGTTTATAGGAAGAAGGACCCTGCAGTAATACAAGAAGTACATACTACAAAGATTCCCTCAGTACTTCCCAGTGGACTCTATAGCCATTTGCTTAATTGATTGAACACTGGGGGAGAAACTGCACAACTTTTAGAGGACTATTATACCCAGTGTCTTATTTGACGTTAATACTTGAAGATACAAAGCATATCATAACTTTCTGCTTGATTGGTGACATATGGATGTCATGTGATAAATGGATTCCTGGTTAAAATTTAACCTGGGCTGTATACACAGTGTCAACAGACCCACCAATTGGTCATTTTGCCAGTTCCCAAGTCTATAATTGGAATGATATCCTTGGTTATTGAATAACCCCCATGTTGTATACTTGGCTTGTCAGGTAAGAACAATCAAAGTCTGGAAGACCAAGTGCAAACCTCTAAAACTGTACTCAGATCTCTTTTCAAGAGGGAACCTGGTGTCAGAAGTGGCATTAACTGTCAGTATTCATTTGTAGGTTTGCCTCAGAGTGCACACCAAGGTGACTCTCTTCCCAAGCTGCTGCCAACCAATGACTGAGCATGATGGGAGTCCTAGAACTGGACTATTTCTACCCAGTACGGGACTCTTCTAATGGGCAATC
>NW_012150807.1:295266-310285 GCF_000956105.1 Propithecus coquereli
GGAAATCCAGAAATGGGGTAAGGAAAGGAGGGAAGAGGTTAAAACCTATCTAATAGGTACAATGAACACTCTTCAGGTGATAGGCATACTTAAAGCCCCAACTTAAGCATTATAAAAGCTATTCACGTAACAAAAACATTTGTACCCCCTCAATATTGTGAAATAAAAAAAAATGAGTGAATAAAGAAAATGTGGTGTGTGTGTGTGTATATATATATAATGAAATACTATTCAGCCTTGAAAAAGAAGAACAAGAAATGTCATTTGCAACAATACAGATAAACCTGGAGGATGTTATGTTATTATACATGGGATAAACCAGGCACAGAAAGACAAGAGCCATGTGATCTCACTTACATGTGGAATTTGAAAAAATTGAACTAACAGAAGCAGAACGTAGAACAGTGATCGACAAGGATTGTGGAGGAGGGAAATTGGGAAGATGTTGGTCAAAAGATTCAGTTAGAAGAAATAAATTCAGGAGGGCTATTGTATAACATGGTGCTTATAGTTAATAACAATGTATTGTATTCTTGAAAATTACTAAGAGAGTAGATTTTAAGTGTTCTCACTACAAAAATTATGTATGTGAGGTATTCCATATGTTAATTAACTTGATTTAGTCATTTCACAATCTCTCTGTATATTGAAACATCATGTACACCATAAAAATATACAAAACAACAAAAAACTACAGTACTCCCATACTATGGAATACTACTCAACAATAAAATGAATGGACTATTGATTCATGCGATAACCTGGATGAAGCGCCAGAAAATTATGCTGAGTGAAAAAATGCCAATCCCCAAAGTTTTCATGTTCCATGATTCCATTTATGTAATATTCTTAAGATCACAAAATTATAGAAATGGAGATAGCACTAGGGGTTGGCAGGAGATAAGGAAGTGGTATGGTTAGAGGGAGGTAGATGTGACTAATAAAGGGCAAAATAAGGGTTTTTTTGATGATGAAAATGTTCTGTATCTTTACAGCATCATTGTCAATGTACTGGTCAATGTACTGGTCAATGTACTCTATAGTATTATAGATTTGCAAGATGCTACCACTGGGGGAAGCTGGGTAGAGGATACAAGAATCTCTCTGTATTATTTCTCTCAACTGTATATGAATCTATAATTATCTCACAGTAAAAAAATATTAAGAAAAAAATAAAAAGGGAAAAGAGTTTTGAAGTATATTAATTTACTGATCCATAAAATGAAGGAATTTTGTAGCATGAATCTCATATTTTTATGTGTTCAGGAATATATAAACTTATCTGTAATTCTGCCATGCTAGTTTGTTTTCAAGTTCTGATTTGTTGAATTTAGAGACTAAAAGGAAAATTTTAGAGTCTCTCTTTTTGGAAAAGATAAAAACATTTTTTCTGCTTTTATTTACTTCTGAATTCTATGAATTAATAAGATAGAAAGTTTATATCAGAAGAAGAGGTTTTATCTCATATGTTTTCTTTCCTTGATGAAATAGGAGTTCCAGTGTAAAAGAGATGACATTCATTCTACAGAGGGGATTATCTTCTTTCCCAGGCTTCTTGTAGCTAGTGTGCGGCATTGTGACTGAGGCTCTACAGGAGTGATGCCTCTGCTGGCACACTTTGAACAGAAGGTTGTGATACAAAGGAACAAGGACTACAAGGGGATCCCTCAAATTAAGGGTGGGAGCAGTGGTCAATTTGTGTCTGTTTCCAAAGGGAACAGACATAGAAAATCAATGGACATTACAGTGTCTAGAGCTGGTGCTATAGTGGTACTGTGGGTGTCCAGTGGCTGCAGTATTAGTGGCTTCAGTGCCATTTCCATGGCATAATTTGGTGTCTTTTTTCTTCTTGATATTCTATGAGCTACCCAGTATTCATGTAATGCATTCCTTTTTTGTTTGTTTCAGAGAAGGGAGTTAATTATACAAATTAGCTTCTGTTGCCTGCAAATAAAAAGTATTAAAGATATATTCAATTTGGGCTGTTAACAAGATGACGGATGAAAAGAAAACATAAAATAATTTTTAAATTAAAACCAATGGCTATATAAGTGTATATTAATAATAGTGTATGAATGGTAATAGTATATATAATATATACAATATATACAGTATCTACATATATGTATATATGCACATATATATTCACATATGTATACACACAAATATATACACATACACACAAATTATAAGTTAACTAGGATCAAGTTCAAATATTCCATACATTTAGTGGTTGCTATTTTTAAAGAAAATTCATATAATTTTTTTTAAAAGTATTTAATTCCTAAACTGAATTTCCTTCCTTTCACCATTTTTTCTAAGTTTACTTTAGGCTAAGTATAGTATGGGGATTAAGAAGCATCTAATAATTCAAATTTGTGATTTACAATTTAAGTAAAGCGTGTTTTTCTGGTATCTATAATCAAGATAACATTTTTCTTTTTTAAATAAGACAACTTCTTCCTATTTTTTCTAACATAGCAAGAGCATCATGTGTCGGAAGTCTGAGACTCCCAGTTGGAAACAGGCTTTGGTAGAATAAAAGCAGATGTAGGAACTGGGCATTCTGCCAAAGTAGAAATACCAGTAAGAATGCAAAATATTTTTCTATGAGTCTGACAATGCCAAAAAAATTGGGGCTGTCATCAGCACTTTGGATCTCAGGGAGTAGCTTGATGAGGTAAGCCTGTGTAATGCTAAGTAGAATTATAAAAATTCTCAGCTACCTATTAGGCTCAGCTATAGCACAATAGGTTTGACAAATAACCAATACTTCTAACATCAAGTGGAGATGAAGAAAAGTCTCACTACCTGCACAGGCCAAGCTTATGAAGCTAGGATGAATGCACATTGCAATGATTATTCTTATCCTCAATCCCAAACACCGTACCTTGTTCCAGAATGCTGATTAAATTTTAGACTGAAGAAAAAATTGCTGTCATATCATATTATTTCTCAAATTCTGTCCCATCAACTTGATTAAACTTTGACTCCTTTGCTGTCTTTTGTTTTTCACATCCATCGCCTCCCTCTTGTACTTAAGTCCTTTCCTATACAGCTTAGATCCCAATGTTTACTGTTTTAACTGAATTCTTGCTAATACCTTACATTTTCTTGCCTTCCTGATTTTGCCTTTCTTTCCTACTTGTGGTGCAAATGCTTAACTAGTACATTCAACTGATTTCCCTGCTCCTACACCTACATGTTGTGCTGAGGGAAATTATGTATTCTTCCAGATTGGTGCTGCTACCTGTCTCTCCCTCGACTGGGTTTTCAGTTTCTGCTGTAATATTATTTTAATTTATCAGTGAGTTCTTTTTCACCAGCAACTGTTTTAAACTTTTTCCCTCCAGTCTGCTAACAGCTCACCTTTCTCTTCTTATAGCAGATTTCACCCACTGAGTGAAAGGAATGCCCTCAGTAAACACATCCTCAAATTACAGCCCATTCATCCTTTCTTCCTAACATCTTACCACAACAAATAGATTTCTTTGCTCAAATCCAAGACCAACATTCCACCTGTTCCTTGGATGCCATTTCTTTTTCCTAATTCTATTAAACATACACTTCCTTTCATGCATTCATTACATTTACTATTCTATTACTTCCTTTCAGTCTTTGTTTAAATAGTCTCAACTATCTTTCCTCATGAAATATCCCTTCCAGCTGGCATCATTTCCTCTCTAGGGCCCTATCTCTACATTCTTCTTAACGATTAATTACCTAAATGTGTGGCTTTCAACTTTTTCACTCACATTTATTTCCACACCTCACGAAATCTGTGTTCTACTCCTAGCGACTCCCCATGGTGGCCTCTGCTGCTAAAAAGAATTAAAACATTTGCTCCCTTTCTTCCTTTTACTTTCTGCCTCTGCTGACCACTCCTTCTTTTTTGAAATTATCTCTTTATTGATTTCTTCTTTCTCTCAGTCTCTTTTGTGAGCTTCTTGTTCTTTCCTAATACCTTTGGTGCCTGTGATTTTGTGAATATTGTCTTCTGATCTCTTCTTTCTCTTT
The DNA here is from genome assembly GCF_000956105.1 of Propithecus coquereli. Taxonomy (NCBI): domain Eukaryota; kingdom Metazoa; phylum Chordata; class Mammalia; order Primates; family Indriidae; genus Propithecus; species Propithecus coquereli. The sequence goes on from NW_012150807.1 coordinate 299,284, forward strand.
ACCCACTCTTTTGGGGATAGGATACCAACTCCAGTGGTTTCAGTTACCAGCTCTGTGTTCATGACACCTAAATCTATACTTCTAGTCTGGGTTTCCCTACAAAACTCCTGTTTTATTTACCCAACTGTTTATTATTATATTCTGCAATGCTTGAAATGCAGTGCGACCCAAACACTCAGACTTCTCCTAATCAATGAAACCTTCTGTTTTCTGGATCTTATTAAAATGTCTACACCACTAGTGCAGCTACTTAGGCTAAATGCTCAGCAAACTGATGGCCTCCGTCCTCTAGTTCAATGTCTACTCCCACCATCGACCAGTCAATTACTAAGTTATTTTTTTAAACGTACCCAGGTTGTGACTACTTCCTTCCATTCCCACTGCCACTATTTTGTCCAGGCTCCTTTCTCTCTTGCCCACATTGTTGCCTCAGCCTTTTTATCTGGGCACCTAACTTCAATTTTAAATCTTTTAATTTACTCTCTACCTTGTAGCCATGGTTATCTTTTGGAAATAAAAATCTGATTAAGTCTGACTGCTGCATAAGATTAATTTTTGGTGCTCCGTATCCTCAAGATAAAAGATAAACTTCTTGACCCACAATGTAATCACTTAACATACATAACTCCTGCTTACATCTCCACCCTGATCTGTGCATTTCTTCAAAAAGTATGTGTTTATTAATTATTTCAACAAATTTATGCTTGTTTATTAATTCATTTCAGCAAAGGTAGATTTGGGATCTATTATGATTCAGGCATTGTTATGTACACTGAGGATATAGCACTGAAAAAAATCAAAGTTCCTATCTTCATGACATTCATGTCAAGGATGGGATACAGACAGAGGCAGGGGCAGGGGATGGAGTGATAGAACGACGGGAGTGAGGGGTTATTTTAGGTAGGCTTGTCCACTTAGGTCACTTTAAGGAGTTACCATTTGAACAATGAAGCGAAGGAGTAGCCCAAGGAATATTCAGGAAAAAAGGATCTCAGGCAAATAAAATAACCAGTGCAAAACCTGTGTGTGTTATATGCTTGATGTGTTCAAAGAAAAGCATGGGGTTGATGTGAGTAGAGTGTGTATCAGGGGGTTCAAGGAAGGGAGTGACATGATATGACTTACTTTTTAGAATGATTACCACGGCTGCCAAGGGGAAAATAGATGCTGGGGGAAAAGAGTAGAGGCAGAGGCATCCATTAAGATACAGTAACATATGGTTGATTTTTTAATGTCTACTTTTTGGCAGAAACAGTTTCAGAGGGCTGACCACATGTAAATACACAAAAACACCATGTTTCAGCCATTATAGTTCTTTGTATGGGCCATATTCTCTCCCACCTTTGAATCTTCTTACATCCTGTCATCTGTCCTTGCCTCACTTGCTTCTAATGTCAACTTGTCACTAGGATACAGCTCAGATGATACATTCCCTTGCCTCTAAACCTTGGATAATATACAATTCCTGTATGCTCTCAGTTCCCACCCCTATTATAACAACCATCTGTTTACTTATTTACTTTGCAATTTTCTCCAGTGGATGAAGGTTCTTGTTTGAGGTGACATTTCCTGTGCCTTATCATAGTAAGTAGGTTATATTTAAGTAAGACTGGAAAGAGCCATTCATGTAGATAAATCAGAAAATAAAAGAAGCAGGTAGAGAGATAGCAACTACAAAGACTTTGAGGTCAAGTAGGAATTTGGTGTCTTTCAGGAGCAACAGTGAGACAATGTGTTTAACAGGTAGTGAGGCAGGGGAGGTGAATGTGAGATAAGGTTCATCCTGGCCAAAATATGTGATTGTTTTGGTTTTTAAAAGTATTTTGTCCGTATGTATAATTTATTCCCTTGCATTTATAAAAGGCATTTTAGATTGCAAAATAAACTTTTACACACAGTATTTCCATTTTATCCTAATTACTATTCTAGGAACATTTCTATGCATTTTTTTTTTCTGTCCCATACTCGAAACCTTCCCAAATCCAAGCTCATTCCCACCTGTAAACACCTTGCTTCTAGCCGCATTTCCTCTGTGTATAAATAAATGCTTTCGAATTCTTCCATTTGTATTTTTAAAATCATTCTTATTACCTCACATCACTACTAAAATTTTATCTTGCTTTAAATATCAGCTTCTCTTGAAACGAACAAGAGAAGCATTCCATCTTTCATTTCAAAATAAGAGGATCAGAATTTACCTTATTTCCCACCGCCATTTGTTAATCATTGCTCGGCCATCATAATTCACAAATGTTGCCTTTTAAAAATTCATTCAAAGTGTCAATCCTTTTTTCTAGCCATTTTCAATACCATTATAATGACATAGCAACATTTACCTAGGCTTCAATGATATGGATAATAATGACATTTAGTTTTCTTAGTTCCTTTACTCCATATATTTGAATTGCCTTTTCTTGCACTGTCTTACACTTTCTTACATATCCATAGGTGTTGCCACTTTTTATAACATTTTATTACAAAAATTTTATCTACTGCCAAGAGCTGGATCAGAACTTTGAGCATTTTATCCTTAAAGCCTTTTGTTCTTAAATCTACTATATGTTTCTTTCTTCGTCTATTTTATGACACGAAGTTTCTCAATTAAGCTCTGATTTTCCAATCCATCATGGTTTATCTGTCTCTCTACCCAGTCTAGATGCAATGGTCAATCATAGAAAATATGTGCTCTGAAGTTTTTTCCTGCCTTTATTTTATTTTCAACGTGAGAGGGACTGTGTCCATTCATTCAACAAATGCATAATAAACAATCACTACTCCTCAGGTACTATTCTAGGAACAGGTGATATAGCAATAAATAAATCAATAACTACACTCTTCTGCAGCATTAATGATTGTTGGAGAAGATAGACAATAAGAAAATAAGTAAATATGTATATTAACTAAATATGTACATAATGATAAAATGTGCTGCAGAGAGGAATGAAGCAGGATAGGATGATGGAGAGAAAATGTACCTGTGTTAAAAAAGTAGAGGGTGACCCAGTGAGGCTTTTCTGTTAAAGGGACATTTCAACAGAATACTGAAGAATATTAAGTGAGCTATGCAGATATTTGAGGAGAATATAGCTCTACATACAGGAATAGCAAATACTAAAGCCCAGAGGAAGAACTTTATTTATTTCATGAGGATGAGCTAAGTTGTGATTGGAACAGAGCGGACAAAGAGGAAAATGAATTCATAGAGGTAGCAAGTCTTCTTTGATGTGATGTATTTCTTCTTTGCCATACCCAACCTGGCATCACCCCATAGTTCACTTTTTTTTTTTTCTATTTTTGGTTTGTTATCATTGCTTTTTCATTGGATTCATTGGGAAAGGATGTGACTTTATTTCAATAATAGTAATTGATTAATTTGTCTTATATTGATCATCTATCATATTTTCCAAAATTAATACATCTATCTTTCCAGCTTTCCTATGTCTTTCCCCCAAGCATATATATAGCCCATATATTTTACAGTGAAAATCTATAACATCCACAGAGAGTTTTCTTCAAAATATTCATCCATGGGCACCCACGTTTTATTCTTCACCTCTATTCTAAAGGACAAATTAAAAAAAGATAAAAAAAGAAAAGAAGGAAGGAAGGAGAAAAACTAACATTTCAATTTGACCTATTCCTTCTATGGGCTACAGTATCACCATGTACATGTTTGTGTAATTGAACCTGTATCATTCATTACAATGTTTAACTTGTATCTTATCTGTATTGTCTACTCTATTAGGAAGTATACGCATTATGGGCTGCTACTCAATGTTTTTCTTTTCTATATCCTTATCTTACCCTTATTCTTTCCATATCCTTATGAAATAACATTTAATACATGTTCATATGTGGTCATAAACACATATGTGTGATGAACTCATCCAGTGATGAAGTAATTGACAGTTTTCACAGGCAATTCCTTGTATTTTAAAATATATAATTTGTTATAAAATATTCCTCATATTAAATAATTGACTTCATTTTTGCATATGAATAAACAATTACTTTTGAATTTGCAGGGATATCAACATTTAACATTGCAAAGGTACCAATGTTTAGAATCATTCATTAAAGAATTAAAATGTCATGTGCAATATGGCATAAATTTTTATGTCATTTCTTTGTGACATGTAAGACCTGGAGTTACTTTTCAAGGTGAACTCTAGGATTTAAAAGAATGAAAGAAGACATAATAACTTATGCAGAAATATGCTGATGTTGTAGGAAGAGGCTTTCTATGAGTGACAACAAATTTTTAAAAAGGAGATATATTTTTCGTTTGTTTTTCAGACCTGAAGTCCCAAGAGTTATGAAGCCCTGAATTCTGAATTATAGAGCTAATCATGTTTATTTAATAGTCTGTTAAAATTTAGAGGTGTCATTTTGATTGCTCTTCCTCCAAACTATTTTACAATTCAGTTATTTCATTACTTACTACATTGATCCAATAAAATAAGTGTTCTTTGCGTCTTCTGTTGCTTGCAAAGCATATTGCTGTTCACAAGCCTCATGAACTCGTGGTCAAAATGAAGACTTACTCAAAAGTAATAAAAACATTGTTCAAACAAAAATGGTATTCAGATATCCCCAAGCTACAAACTGATTGCACAGTCATTTCAAACAATATGTGAGAGAACGTATTTCTAGGACAACAAGATATATACAAGCTGTGTCTTGGAGTTGTGATAAATTTGACTTATAACACAACACTAAAAATTTGTAAGTTTCCTAATATCATTGCCCAAAAGTTCGCTGCAAGGGTCCAGAGTTTTAATTAGCTCCTACACAGAATTTGTATTAGTAATAATAATTTTGATAATACTATCAATAATAATAAATGCAGCATTGTTTGTATCATTATAATCTAAAAAAGAATAAAAATATTCTGTATGATGATTATATTTTTCAAGGGCTCTGATAAGTATTAAGAAAAGTTCTCTTTTCCTGATATGAATATTACCACTGATTAAAAATAACTTGGTAGTAAAAGTATTCTGTATGATACTATAAGAGTGAATACATAACATTATACATTTGTTCAAACCCATAGAACTTTTTTTTTTTTTTGAGACAGAGTCTTACTGTGTTGCCCGGGCTAGAGTGCCATGGTGTCATCTTAGCTCACAGTAACCTCAAACTCCTGGGCTCAAGCGATCCTGCTGCCTCAGCCTTCCGAGTAGCTGGGACTATAGGCATGTGCCACCATGCCCGGCTCATTTTTTCTGTATATATATTTTTAGTTGTCCGGATAATTTCTTTCTATTTTTAGTAGAGACGGAGGTCTTGCTCTTGCTCAGGCTGGTCTCGAACTCCTGACCTTGAGAGATCCACCCGCCTCAGCCTCCCAGAGTGCTAGGATTACTGGCGTGAGCCACCGCACCCGGCCCCATAGAACTTTTAAAACAGAAACAGTGAGCCTTAATGTTTGTAAATTTAAAAAATCTTTAGGTTGGGGAATCCCAAGAAAGAATACAGCCTGTGATAATGTAATCTAACTGTATTACAGATATATGAAACAATCTCATCGAAAGGGAGGAGGAAAACATGCTGACCTACTAATTTTGGAAATGACTAAAAACAAAATAAACTGTATTGTATTCTAATTGTATTCTAGTTGATAAGCATTGTACTCCAGTTGATAAAATTATTTTTGATGAGAATAGGGGTTAACAATTCTGATGCCACTATATATGTATATTTGAATTGAAAAGTTTTATAAATGGATGGTGGACCCATCCTTCGTGTCTCCCATTTGAGAGCCAGGTTTCTTACTGTTAGAGTGGACATTTACAGATAATCAGGAGAAAGAAGCTAGAGTGATCAATGTGACTATGGATTAGAGTTGGAGACATCAATAAGAACATATGTCTCATTTAATGTAGATACAAACAAAATACCCATTGATGGGGATATGTTAAAGGAGCACAGGTGCTGACTGAAAGAGCTCCCAAAAACCAAACATGGATCAATTTGAGCAATGAGATAAACAAATAGTCTTGGATTATAGCCCAAAGTATAAAATACATATCAATGAGTAGATACCGATATACATAAATGATAAAATAAATTAATAAGTATATGAGAAGGGACAACTCTCCCTTGCAGAAGAATTCCAGATAAATTTTGTAGATATTCCACTCTGAAGGAGAGGGAGCTTAACATTCCAGTCCTAAGTGTGGACTTTGTATAGTAATTTCTTTCCTGAGGCTAGAATGCAGAAAGGTGTCAGGGTGGAGAGTAACCTAGCAGTGGAGAAACCTGACACTTTAGCTAGGTGATCAAGGTCAACATCAAAAGTCATAAATTATGTTGATAATATGTAGCCTTGATATGATGTGATGAAAATGACATTTTATCTCTATAATCTTCTCCTCAAATTCTATAATCCTAGTCTAATTATAAAAGTACATCATTAGGTAAAAAATAAGAAAATCTGAACTAAATAGGTACTTTAGTTAAGAACATGGTATCAATGTTCCTTCATTAATTATGAAAAATGCATCATACTAATGTAAGATGTTAATAATAGGAGAAACAGTGTGGGTATTGGTATAACATAAGGACTCCATATTCTCTGCTCAATTTTTTCTATTTAGATTTATAAATCTAAAACTGTTCTAAATGATAAAGTCTATTAATAAAAAGTAAGTTGTATAGTATTCACAATATTTATCTTAATATTCCTAGTTTGTATTTCACTGTCCTGAGAGAGCTTATACAAATACTTGCATTTCTAACTTACTTCTGAAAGTTTTCCAGCCATAGATAATATCTGGCTTCATGCTTGCAAAAGACATAAATGGCATTATTGTGTTTAACACCTAACCAGGCTGTAGTTTCACAAATCTGGAAACTTTGTTGTTGGAGATGACAATGGGAAGACATAAATATTTTACTTTTTATTGAAATAACTTAATTGAAGTAATTTCATAAAAGAACAAATTCAGAAAAAATTATGCAGGAGTAATGAAAAACCATTTTCTATGAAGAATATTTATTGTATGTGTTATGTAATGATACTTTTATCATTATACCAAATGACAAGCTTTCCACATCAATACTATTGATACCTTTCCAAACACTGGTAATGCTGTAAGTGGATCTAAATGAAATAATATGAAAGTAACCCAAGTTCCATTTTACATACAATCATGGGATCATATTTTCTAAGTTTTGGGAAATGACATTATAGTCACATCACATCCGTGTTCATTTAATCATCAGGATGTTTAATAAGCACTTTTTGAAATTGAAGAGCAGTTTACCATTCTCATGTGGAAGAATTCAACAAAGTAGAACGTTATTTTTAAATTGGGATATATTTAGTCCTGAAATTTCTTGGTAAATACATTTGAATATAATGACTGGGAATGCATGTTGAAAACACTTGATTTTCTTTTACAGGGAGTTTTCTCTTTTCTCTCTCTCACAGTAATGACATTTTTCCATCACACAGATTAAATATGTACACTGGGAGGCTGCATGGACTTTGAACTCTAAGACACCAAAAATTAAACCCTGGCTCTTATTGTCAATTAACTCTGTGACCTTAGGCAAAGATTTTAAGGTAACCTGTGCCTCAGTATGCCCATCACTAAATTGGTACTGGCAGTACCTTCTACCTGGCCAGATGATAAGGGATGCAAAGTTGTGGTGTAGAGTAGGTGCTCAATGCATAGTCACCATTCATTACTAATAAATAATTAGTGATCACATATTTTTAGAAGTTTTGAAGTTAATTCCTCACATAAATGCTGATTAATAGGTCTTTTCCTCTCTTCTTTCTCCTCTCCCTGATTGTTTTCAGTTATTTATGCCTACATAAAATATTACAGATAATATAAGTTAGGACAATACTTGAACCAGATAGTATTCAAGAGAAGGCTTTTGTCTGAAAAACTGAGAATAAACATGGAAATTTGGGTTTTGAAAAATTGAGGAAGGAGTCAAAATATCTTAACGCCCAATCTTAATTTATTTGCAAGCCACATTTCTTTATACTCTCCCACTCCAGCCAGCCATACCTGCTGCTCCCCAGTGCCCCATCATTGCCAAAATACCTCTCAAAACAAAGGCTTTGCAACTACACTCTCCTCTTCCTGGAATGCTAAGTGTACACATGTGCGTATGAACACTTGCTTAATTCCTGATCTGTTTGTATCTAAAATCCTTAAGAATTATTTTTCTGATACTACTGTTTAAGAAAATTTTCTATTATACGCTTTCATAATATTCTATATCTTGCCATTGTAGATAATTTAACAGTTTTACATTTACATAACTTTGAGTAATTGATTAATGTCCATCTTTCACGCTACCATGAAGACATCTTCAGAGACATACACTGCGTCTTGTTTTGTTTACTACATAGCCCCTAGTGTCTCAAACACTTCCTGGCACATAATACACTCAATATAAATAATTGTAGAATGAATAAAAAGACAACTTGCCTCATTAAACTGAAATAACCACGAAGCAAAGTAGAAGAAAGTTAGTCTTGTTGTTTATTCTTTGTTATTCATACTCTTCCAGAACAGACTGACAGTAATTGCTTCCTGAGAAACAAAAAATAAGATAGCACCCCCCGCAGAAATATACACACAGATTTAATATTATCAATTCTTAGAAAAATATTGAAAAATCAACTTTTCCTTTGACTTTTATAATCAAGACTTAGATTAATTCACAAGATTTCTTTCCAGAGTAAAATGATACAGGGAGTGATTTCAAGGTAGCTTCTCTTCTATATAATTTTGGGGTACTTTAAATTTTAAACATTAATAGAATTTATATAAACCCCTTCTTCATGAACTGCATATTAAAGATATTCCAAACATAAATCAAGAGCTTTAGCACATAAAAAAGGAAGAATCAACTGATTGCCTTCCAACAATTTATATTATATTACTTTATTTTGTATTTGCTTTTTAATATAATAGCTTTTTAAAAGATCATACCATGTGCATATCAATAAACATCTTTGAAATCTTTTAATAACCAGCTCTGTCCTGAATAGCATTAGGAGGTTTAGTCTTGGGAAATGCTATTGTAATTAAGATTGTTTTGAGTCAGAAAGAGTTCAAAGGAGATTAATTTTAAGCTTTGAAAACCCCATGACACCTAGTATGGTGGCATGCATCCTAAAACTAATTATTTGATGACAGTTCTAGCATTGAAGATTATTTCACTTAATTGTTTCCACTTTGCCTCTTTGGAACCCTATCTGAAATAAAGTCAGTAAAAATCTTTTTTTTCTAGAGGCAACTGGACCTACTCTTTGAAGTGAATTAGCTGATCAACTGTGCCTTCTTTAGTTAAATAATTAAATGGAAGATTATTTTTAATTAATTAATTGAGTTTGTGTGTTTGTGTTTGTTTTTTAAGTTTTTTAAGATAATTCACTTAATAAACATAATATAAACACATTCTATGTCATTTACAATATTGATATAGTTTATGTTATGGTCATAAAAATTAAATAAAACAAAAAATATAAAATAAATTTCAAAGATTTAGTACTCTGGTGTTCACTCTGAGCCTCAGCAACATTAGAAGAGAGTGCTTATCCATGCAATGGCTCACTGAGTGTATCCACATCGATATACGTTCCTGTGTTCATGGAGTCAGGGAAGAGGTACTTATGAAGCTGAGCAAAAACAACTAAATGATTCCACACTCAAGGGCCAAACGTCATTTCTGCTCGTATTTAACTGCTCAGACCAAGTCATATAGCCATTTCTTACTTCACAGGTGGAAAAGTACAATTCTCCCATTTGCCTGGAAGTAGACAGAAATGGAAGTAGATAGAAATGGAAGTGGACAAAGTTATGGCAATATGTGCCACATAGTCTCAGCAATGATAAATTGAAATTTGATTCTCTTCTCTTTCTCCCTAGCAGTTTAGGGAGACTCCATGGAAGTACTGTTAGAGTCACTTTCCTTGATCTCTTTTCTAGTCATAAGCTTCATAAAAGCACCTAGCAATAAGCATATTCTCTACTCTTTATGATCATCACGTTTAGAAGCTGGACAATGAGTGATTACATCTTGCATATTTATTCCTCATTTTTGACCAGTGGTTCTTTTTTGTCCATTAGAATCCTCTTGGGAAATAACCCCAGTAATTTTTAATGTGGAGATCTAGTTTGCAATTTGAGGATTGGTATTTTAAATCATCCCTAGGGAGTCTAATAAAAATTATCCATAAGTGATGCTTTGAGAAGCACTGATAGAGTGGCATGAAATTCTCATGTCCTTACCCAGTTGAAAAGTAAATTTAGCTGTATTTTTTTAAATCCTACATGACAGTTGAGGGTTTTAATTAAAAATAGGAATAGAGGCACCCATAACTGTGTCAGCTGTTTTTCCTCTAAGAGACAGCAAAGCAGAATCAGAAAGAGCAGAGAATTTGGAAACAGACAGATCTGGACTTGAATCATAACTATTCTGCTAATTAGGTATGTGATGTTGAGAAACATGTTTACCTCTCTAACTCATAATCTCCCTCATATTTAAGTAGAGATTATAGTACCTACCAAAAAGACTCATGGAGAGAACTTAATGAATAATGATTGTGAAGCAATTAGCACATAGATATTAGTCACTCCATTCACTTTATATTGTGTGATGCCAAAGTAAATAAATGAGAAACAGAATTCCAGAATTTTAAGCCCAAGTAAAGATAAATAAAGGTACATGGAAAAGTAGGCGGAGGAAAATTATTAGATTATTACATATTAGATAGGCAAAATGATTTATCTGTGGCCACAGAGATAAGAAGTCTATTTAAGCATGGATTCGAGTCTAGCAATTCAACTCCACAAAGTCAAATAGAGAAGAAAGGTTGTGTCTACATGTTAAGGATATTTTTTTTTCTTCCTTAAAGACTACAGTGAATCATTGAAAGAATTTAAACAGAGGAATATTGTTATTAGAAGTCAGTTTCATAAAGAATATTCTGAAAGTAGTAAAGATGAATTTCATTTTTTTTTTGAGA
>NW_012150807.1:310834-313891 GCF_000956105.1 Propithecus coquereli
TATAGTCTTATGAGTTAGTTCTATTTTATGACAATTTATTAGAAAGGAAATTGAGTCAATGATATTGAGAAACTTCCTATATGTCACATACTAATATGAAAGTTGTGAGAATTGAAATGGAGTCACTTATGTTAAAAAAATCCTTGACTAATACAGCTGGGAGAGGTCATAATGAAATGATTTTCATGTATGAATTTCTGATAACAAAAACTAACACAAAAGACTGCAAAAACCACACCCTTGCACAAAGACCATCAAAACATTACACAGAAAATATTTCTGTGAAGACATCTGCCCAGTAACTGCCTGTCCAACACCAGACTGGTGCCACCCTTGTTATTGATCCTTGTAGCCAAGTGCAATTATCTCAAAATGATTATGTAATCCTTCTCATTCTTTTCTTTAAAAACCTTTGCCTTTACCTCCCTGAATATATGCAGAGTTTACTGTTGTATATGTATTCCCATTATAATACCTTATTTTCAAATAAATATCATGTTCTTGTAGAGAGTTTTTCTGTTTGTTATTTAGATTGACACAAAAGAGCGAATAAGCTAAAGTTCAGACTTAGGCATTGTTAACCACTGTGTTATCCTGTTAACCACTATGTTATCTTGTTTCCAAAAAAATAACCAGGGAAGAAAACAGGAATGAACAGAAATTGCAAAGATTTAAAGCAAGCGTAAAAGAAGTATCTGCAAATCTTGATGAGGTTTAGGAACAGTGGTAGGATTTAAAGTGGGGAGTAGGCAGTTGTAGCTCGAAAGTGGAAATGCACATGTTTAAGACTTCGGGGATAGAGTAGTTTAGAAAATGAAAAAATTGAGGATGTAGTATTGAGAGCAAAAGTCAGAAGTAGAACAAACGTAAAAATTAACAAAGTATAGAAAGAAATAGAACAATGAAGCTACGTTGCTAAATGTTACATGCACATGATTGAGGTCAGAATGGATGGTGAGTTTCCTGGAGAAAGAATAGGATCAGTTAACATCTTCAAACAATTGGAGGGAAGGACATGTCTATGTGGAGTGGCTGTATAGAGATTAGAAAATAATTATATGGTATATGAATTGAGTTTTCAAACTTTCCCCTTATATGTCTCACTTAGATACTCAAGCCTAGAATTACACTCATTTTTTTCTTCTGACATGGCAAGAAAAAAAACAAAGAAACCTGTCAGAAAAAGTCAAATTGATTTTTTTCTATGTGTTTGATTCTATAATGTTTCTTTCCAACATTCTCAGCCTTTTTTGACCTTCTGTTTTCGAGAACCTCCTGAGACACTAGAGTTATCTGTCTTACCTGACCTTGGAGTGTTTAACCCACTGCCTTCATTTAATATGCTCTGATTCCTGCCTAGTCTTGACCTGTTTATCATAGACTGACAGCTACCTTACTGACCCAATTCACTACATGCTGGCAACATTCCTCACCTTTAATCTCCTTGGTCCTGCCCTTGCATAGTATCTTCCTCACATTTTCCGTAAGGCTCTGGGCTAAATAAGCTGGGTGTTCGTGTTTTCCTGGCTAGGAGAAAGACATCTTTCGACTTGCTTTAGGTTAGAAGAAAACTCTACAAAGGCAATCCCTGAAATACTGCAAGACCATAACATTTTCTTAGTAATAAAGTATCAACTAAGCCATATGTGGTTTAAGTCTTGTCTCCTAAAAACAAAACATTTTAAAAAAAATAGAGTTACTGACATACTATGGGAAATAAACAGCTCTTATTTAGTATGATAGAATTTTGGATTTGCAACTCAGTGGGGCTTTGGCTTTTATAAGCTTCTTTCATTATGAGATTAATTATTTAAATAATTACAACAACGTAAATGAACCATCATCTTAAAATAGAACCCAATTTACTTCCTGCTAGCCCCCTAGGGGACCTTTTTCTGTAGTTTAGCATAACTATGACATCGCTCCAATTCACCAATTTGTGTTTCCTGCTTTATGGATTAAGCACTGTAGGGTCTATAATGTTCTAACTACTTTTGTTTCCCCTTCTTCTCTAGTGCCATGTTAGTATTTTACCAACTGACAAGGTATGGTGGGAGGCAGGATGTGAGAACAGCATGTCCACAGGGCAATTCAGGTTAAATATATGTACATTCGATTATTTACACTTGGATTTACATATTGTGATTTGGAGTTCTGGAAAGGAATTAGAATCTCAGTTTATTGCTAACAGCAGGAAGCTTGGATTTTCAGAGAAGAGTTGATATGGAGCTAATGAGATTTAGTATCAGATATTTGACTTTGCCTGAAATTGCCTTTTTCACTTTTTCAATAAGTAGTGAGATTTCACTAAGTCCCTTATCTTGAGGATATTCCTGTAAACTGAAACCCTTAATACTACTAGGAGATTAAAGAACTAAATTTTGAAATGTATAACAATATGCTTTACTTGTTAAAACCTTGAAAGAAGCACAGGTAGGTAAGTACAGTAGTCATCCCTACCTACAGGGAAGATGTTTAAAGACCCTCAATGGATGCCTAAAAATGCAGATAATATCGAACCTTACATATATTATGTTTTTTCCTCTACATACATACCTATTATAAACTGTAACTTATAAATTAGGCACAGTAAGAAGTTATCAACAATAGCTAATAATAAAATAGAACAATTATAATAATATACCAGCATCACTACTTTTGTGCTTTGGAGCCATTATTAAGTAAAGTAAGCATTAGTTGAGCACAAGTACTCTGATACCACTAAAGCTGATCTGAAAACCAAGACTACTACCAAGTGACTAACTTGGCAGTAACGTATACAGTGTGGATATTCTGGACAAAGAGATGATTCACCTCCTAGGTAGGATGGAGTGGGATGGCATGAGATTTCATCATGCTTCTCAGAATGACATGAAATTTAAAACCTATGAATTGTTTTCATCTGGAATTTTCCATTTATATATTTTTAGACCACAAATGACTATAGGTAACTAAAACTGCAGAAAGCAAAACTATAGATAAGGGTGCACTATTGCACTTGGTTTTATTTGTGTGTGTTTGTGTGTGTGTGTGTGTGTGTGTGTGTGTGTGTGTGTG
>NW_012150807.1:317986-319467 GCF_000956105.1 Propithecus coquereli
CTTCACCTGTTAAATCCATCTTTTATACCCTTTCATCTTTGGCCTTATCTATAGACCAGTTTACTTAAGGAAAATGAACAAGAGATTAATATACTCAAAGTCAAAATGGGTCTAGGAATTAGGCTGGAAAAAAGTGATAACTGCTGTCATTAAGGAGTCTGAAGAGATTATTTCACCACATTTTCTCAATTTTCTTTAAATGTGTGAAAGAAATAGCACTTTTATTTTTATATTGATGTTTCCTCTTCTCTCTTAACAAGGATTGTGAGCAGTGACATTAATCTGTTGACTGTTGCTGAATATATCAGATATGCTTCATAAATGCACACCTGCTGTGCTGCTGAAAGAACCTGGTATTTTCTGATGCTTCATTGAATACAATGGACTGACAGCTTAAAGAGGCAGAACGAAAGACAGGTGGGAGGGAAGTCCAAGAGTAAATGGGTTAATAACGCACCATAATACATTCTTCATTGAAACCAGTTATTACTGAAAAGAATGGAGGAACAGCAAAGTCTTGAATAAAGGCTATCTTAAGAAATGTAATAATACTAGAACTTGTGCTAAAATAGATATACTCCTCAGACTGAACTGATTATAAATTCCTAAATGCAGGATATTGTGGCTTTTTTAAAAAATCAGAGTTATTTAGAGGTGATGGCCTTGACTGTGAGCTAGCCATGTTATGCATAATTCTTATACAATATTAAAATGCAAAGAACTTTTATCAAAAAAATGGCGTATCATACTCCCGTATGTAACATTACATTTTTAAAATTTCAACAAAAGGCCTATAAAACCTCTGTCTATAGCTGCATAATGGTTCCCAATTGTTCTAAAAAATAGCTCAGTCCATGGAAAACATTATAGAGAAATTTCATTCAGCCCTAAATATATCTATTTCTTTGACATAGTCATAGCAATTCAAGCATGAGAATGAATACAAAATAGGCCTTACTAAACCTGAAATGGGATTTTCCTGTATTTTTAAATTATATGCCCCTTCTAAGAAGTGAACAGATTTGGGGATAATTCAATTTAAACTTACTAGATACATGGACCTTCAGGGTGAAAGTATTCCAGTAATTAGTCTTTCCTTCCTAATTATAGTTGTGGAAATGTACTTTTTTCTTTTCCTTTGTGATTTCTGAATATCTTACTATAATTTTCAAACTGAAAAGCTCATATATACAAAATAATTGAACATTTTACACTTAAACATAATGTTTACATCCTTCAGGTTTCTATATATCATCATATCAAATATGTACTAATCACATGCGTATAAACATATATCTTCTTATAGGAAAATACCTTAGATTTCACCAATTCGTAACAATAATGAAGATCACAATACGAACTAAATAGAAAAAATAGTCTCCCTACAGAGTTTTGTTAGTATTTCTAGTTTTGTGTTGGAATAAAATTATTTTTTGTAGCCTATAAATATTTCTGGCATTGTTTTCAATGCCTCTAAAAAT
>NW_012150807.1:319517-320234 GCF_000956105.1 Propithecus coquereli
AACACATCAAAAAGATTATACATTATGATCAGGTGGGATTTATTTCTTGCATGTGAGCTAGATTTAACATATTCCAATAAATCGGTGAAATATATCAGATTAATAAAATGAAAGATAAAGCCACATGATCATCTCAATTGATGCAGTAAAATGTATTCAACAAAGTCCACTATCATTCTAATAAACTATGAACAGTTTATGTATATAGAGAAAGTTACTGAACATAATGAATACCATTTGTTAAGAAAAAAAAAAGAGACAGGTAACATTAAAATCAACGGGAAGAAAACTGAAAGCTCTCCCAGTAAGACCTGGTACAAGGCAACGATACCCACTCTTGCCACTTCTGTTTACCATGGTAATGGATGTATCTGGGTTTATCTGATATTTTTTTCATGATTAAACTGGAGTTATTGATTTTGGGCAAGAATACCACAGAAATGATATGCTCTTCTCATCATATGAGTGGATACATGTCATTATTGGTGATACTAACCATGACTTGGTTAAGGTTGTGCTTGTCAGATTTCTCTACCCTAAAATTACTTTGTTTCCTTTTTAATATACTGTACTCTATTCTTTGGAAACATGCTACTAGATTCAGCACACCCTTAAGAAGGAAGAGCTTAAGCTGCACATCTGGGAGGGAGGAGACATTAGATATATTTAGTGGAGGTCTGTAAAGAATTAAGGAAGATTTCTCTTCTATCCCATTTT
>NW_012150807.1:324675-325911 GCF_000956105.1 Propithecus coquereli
AATGCTCTTTTGAAGTATTTTTTTTGTGTGTGTGTATATTTCTTTCTTGTTTAATATTATTTTGAAATATATCAAAAATAAGAGTGTATATGTTATGTTTGTTTTAAAGAACCACTATAAAGCACATACTGTGTACCCAAAGCACAGCTTAAAAAGAGAACATAGAATGAACTGTTTGACTTCCCTGCGTGCCTCACCATAAACACTTTCCCTACCTTATTCCAAAGGTCACTACATCTCGAATTTTGAAGTTTTCATTCCTTTGCTTTTCATTGCAGTTTTGCTACAGGATATGTTGCTTATATATATAAGCACACATGTGCACATGTGCACACACTCACACATATATGTAGAGAGAGACTTACTATATGTACGAAGGGTGTGTTTTGATTTTTTTATTCAAACTTATGTTTTTTAAGATTTAATTATGGTTTAAAATTCAATTCAAGACAGGTATACATGTAAACTCATTTTTGCAGTTGTATAAATTTCATTGTATGACTAAACCACAACATTTATCTGTTCCAGTGTGTATAGATAGCAGTTACTAGTTTGTGGGTGTATGTGTGTTTTGTTTTTGGGTGTATGTGTTTTATTGATTTCCATGCCGTATGTACAAATTTATAATCTGACCAAAGTATTATATATGAGATTCCCATTTCTCCACATCCTTGCCCAAATTGGCATATTCAGACATAAATGTCAGTCTGATGAGTTTCAAATGGAAACATTGTAATTTTAATTTTAGTTTTAATTTTCATTTTCCTGTTTATTAATGAGATTTGGTACATACTCATGCATATTGGACACTTTCAGTGATACATTTTTATGTCTTGTGGTCATTTGTTTTCTTTTTATTTTTGCCTGTGCATAATAAGATGTTTAGAAGCATCCCTGGCCTCTATACACTAGATGCTAATAGTGCCAAGTTATGACAACCTAAAATTTCTCCAGACAGTGCCAAATTTCTCATAGGGGTCAAAATTGTCCCCAGTTGAGTAGTACAGAATGATAAAGCCACAGGAAGGAAGTCTGCACCCTTGAATCACTGCTTGGAGAAGAGTAGCTCACCAATTAAGAATCAATGAGATTTTTTAGCTTTATCGGTTACCTTATCTAATGCAATTACATTATTCAAATCTTCAATATAATTTCCAATTTTTTGTTTACTTGATTTATTGTTGAGAAAAATGTGCTCAAACCACTGACTAGGATAGTGGATTTGTTTATTTGCCT
>NW_012150807.1:325961-328482 GCF_000956105.1 Propithecus coquereli
AAGAGTGGAAGTGGAATATTCCTAACACAAAGAAATGAAAAAAATGCCTGAGGTGATAGATACTTCAATTGCCCTGACTTGAATAATTCACATTGTATGCCTGTATCAAAACATTACATGTACTCTATAAATGTGTACAGCTATTATATACCTATGATAATTGAAAATTTTAAAAAATGATTCAAACCAGGTCTCTCTGATATTAGAGAAAAATCTCTTTACTTCTATGTTATACTGTTTCCATTAAAAATCATGTTTGCACACTGTTGATGGGCATAAAAATTACACTGTTTTGGAGTGTAATTTGTAAGTCAAAAATGAATACATGTGTATTCTTTGTGGAGGGGGAGGAGAATAAAATGACACAGCAGGAGAAAAGCATTGGAATCTTGATGAGGATTCAATACCAGAATGATACAGCAATACCAGATACCTGAAGCCAAGAATTGTCAGACACTTAGAGAATGAGTGCCAGAGAGCTGCAGTCTTTAAAATAATCTCTGTGCAATGGACTGAATGCACATTTCCCCCAAAATTTCATACACTGAAATCCTAATGCCCAAGATGATGGTATTAGGAGGTGGGAGTGTTTGAAAGGTGATTAAGTTATGAGGACAGAGCCCTCATAAATGGAATTAGTGTCCTTATAAACTATGTCCACAAAGCTCCTTTGTCCCTTCACCATGTGAAGATGTAATGAAAATGCACTGTCTATGAAACAGGGAAAGGGCTTTCACCAGACATCAAATCTGTCAGAGCCTTGATCTAGGACTTCCCAGCCTCTGGAACAGTGAGAAATAAATTTCCTTGTTTATAAATCATTCTGTCTATGATAGTTTGTTATAGCAGCATGAACAGACTAAGACACTCTATCCAGCAAACAATTTCAGAAATTGTGGTGGAATATCTGAGTCTAGGTTTTGAGGAGTGGTAAAAGCCAGAGAACACTACCAGAAGATTGGGAAAAATTTCTTCACTTAAAACTAGATCGCAAAGCACAAAGAACCCTCCTCCCAGGGGTTTTAGATTCGGGAGGAAAGGTTCAGGTCTATTTTCAATAGATAAGGGAAGGAACAAAACTGAGTGTCAAGCTAGTCACCAAGACCAACCCAACAGAACATAACATTCCTCAGAAGATGGGGCAAATGAAGAGAAGGATAAGGAAGAGAGTACCTTTCTTTATGCAGAGGAAATACAGGAATAGATGGTGATTTCTGTGTCACCAGACTAGACTCTTCCAATTACAGGACTCTGAAACTTTTTTAGTGGCTGCCACTCTGGAGACTTTTTGGAAGTCAGGTAGGAGAAGCCTTCCCTTAGAGTGAACTATAATTGTGTCGAGATGAAGATGCACTGCCAACTGCACACACCTGTTAATCTTGTAGCCAACTGCTGACCCGATGAATAGTTTAGGAGTCACCATGAAAGTTGGAGAGAGCTGCTCAACCTCAGAGGAGGAACATTACCACAACGTCTGCTCAGATTTTAAGGACACCCTTAAGCCATTGTTTTTTATTTATTTTTGGGGGGATGATGGACATATCATTGTATATTATAGTCATGAATAGAACACAGAATTAGTAATGTGAAATGCAATCTGCTTGTCTCCAGGAAAATAAAAAGAGATCAGAGAGACAAGCTTAACCTCCAAGAGTCTGTACCCAGTCTGTACTCCAAGCTTTCTCTACTCAGGCAGCTAGGAATCAGGAAGGGACAAGAAAAAGCAACCTAAAAACTACAATAAATTCCAAGCTTCAGTGAGGAGAGTGGCTCACGTGACAATATTATCCAACCACCACATAGGGTGTTGCAGAGAGAGGCTAACTTTCACGTGATGCAGCCTAGAAATTGGAAGACCTGGTGATTTTATGAATGAGAAAGGTATGTCTAAAAAAATTGAGGTTGAGAATCAGCCAACACTTCCTGTCAAACTGTCATCATTATATAGCTGCCTTCATGGCAAAGGTAGCGAATTAACAACCTCCCACCCTTGGATGGGGTGGTGCTATGTTGGAAGGAAGAAAATTGCCTGCAATCAGAGTAACATACCCAGCTTTTCAAGATCAGAGGAAAATATAAACCTCACAACCAGATACTTTTGTGTGGGGAGGAAAGATTTCACATCTTGTGAAACCTACCACTGGACAGAAAGTTAATTCACCTTCTAATTGTCGGGAGAGGTAGATGCAATAAAGCTGTGGTCCCAACCCCCGGGCTGTGGACTGTTACTGGTGCACATATGCGGCCTGTTAGGGACTGGGCAGCGGAGCTCCACTGCCCTCTCCACCTCTGTCCCTGGAAAAACTGTCCTCCATGAAACCTAGGAAAGAGCAGGGGGGACACACAGCAACACAGTGAGCGGCAAGGAGCAAGCGAAGCTTCATCTGTATTTACAGCCGCTATCCTCCCCCGTCACTCCCATCACTGCCTGAGCTCCGCCTACTCCTCCCCTCCCCGTCTGTGGAAAAATTGTCTTCCATGAAACTGGTACCTGGTGCCAAAAAGGTTGGGGACTGCTGCA
>NW_012150807.1:328532-329938 GCF_000956105.1 Propithecus coquereli
TGCAAAAGATATTATAAGTAAGTGATAAACAGAAGGAAATATTTGCAACACATATGATCATTTAAGAATTGAAGGCCAAAATATACAAATAGCTAGCTTGATTTTTAGACCATCTGTGAACTATGGGAAGAATGATGTGCAGTTTTTCATGGACGTCCAAAAGTTATAACTGATTTGAAGAATATTAATAAAAGTGAACTCTGATAAGATTAACTTTGAAAGTATATTTTAGGTAGTTTTAAAAACCACTAAGCAGATAAAAGCATAGGCAACAGAAGGTTCAGAAAAAAGAAAGAACTAAATAATGTACATTTTAAAAGTTTTTTGTAAGATTAATTTCTCTGTGAGTCTTAAACATAAAATAAAAAAGAAAGCCAAGGAAGAAGATAGAAGGCTCAAATGTTCAAAAAGTGATCTCTCTCTCTGGAGAGGGACAGGCATGCAGTGGACAATATTCCTGGAGGTCTGGGGGTGCAAGGATCCTTGTGCCTCTAGCCTGGATGTGCTGTCAAGTAGCTCTAAAGACAGTTTCATCTCTCTACAATGACCTGCAAGAAATCGGGCATTTCACGTAACATGAAAATGTCACAGAATGGGAGAATATATTTGCAAACTACCCATCTAACAAAGGATTAATAACTAGAATATATAAGGAGCTCCAATAATTCAACAGGAAAAAAATCAAATTGTCCAGTTAAAAAATGGGCAGAGGATCTGAATAGACATTTCTCAAAAGAAGACGTACAAATGCCCACAAGCATATCAAAAACTACTCAACATCTTTAGTCATCAGAGAAATACAAATCAAAACTGCAATGAGATATCATCACACCACATTTAAAATGGCTTTTATCAAAAAGACAGGCAATAACAAATGCTGGCAAGGATGTGGAGAAAGGGAAACTCTTATACACTGTTGGTGGGATTGTAAATTAGTGCAACCACTATGGAGGTTCCTCAACAAACTAAAAAAAAGAACTACCATATGACCCAGCAATCCCCCTACTGGGTATATATCCAAAGCAGGGGGATTCACTATATTGAAAAGATATCTGCAATCCCATGTTTATTGCAGTGCTATTCACAATAACCAAGGTTTGGAATCAACCTAAGGGTCCATCAACAGACGAATGGATAAAGAAATTGTGGTGCATACACACAATAGAATATTATATAGCCACAAGAAAGAAAGAAACCCTGCCATTTGCCACAACATACACGGGACTGGAGAACATTATGTTAAATGAAATAAGCCAAGCATAGAAGGACAAATGTTGTATGTTCTCACTTATGTGTGCGAGCTAAATGTTAAAAGCAATTGATCTCATGGAGACAGAGAGGAGAATGATGGTTACCACAAGCTGAGAAGGGTACTAGGGAGGGGGGATAAAGTAGGGATGGTAAAT
>NW_012150807.1:344650-345029 GCF_000956105.1 Propithecus coquereli
ATTTGTATCCATGAGACTGTAGGGGAGGGGAGGCCTTAAAATAACTGATATTTCTTTTATCATTAGCCAAAGAGGCTGAAGAAGAGAGTTGGGGGAGATGGAAAACAGAAGAATTTGGATTTTAAATTACTTATGTAACACAAATAAAGGATATTTATTTCTTATACAACTTATTTATACCTGTTATTCATATTTGCAGTTTTCACATGCTCATCCTCTAGTACTGTGATCCTCCTTGAAGAAAACTGTTCATTGCCTTGATCTTATCTTTTTCCATCTTCAGGAAATTCTTGTATGTCTCAAGACATACGCAATTATTATGTGTGTGTGTCTGTATGCTGACATCGTATTAAGATTTTATAGAAATTGCATCTTATTC
>NW_012150807.1:349309-350750 GCF_000956105.1 Propithecus coquereli
AAACCTGGAAATAACTTAAACGTCTACCATCAGTAGAATGGGTAAATAAATCATGGTATATTTGTAAAATGGCATATTATACAGTAATGAAAATGAACAATTAAAACAATTGCATGCCGTAGCATGGATAAACATTTCACAAAGGCAACGTTGAAAAATGAACTAGCATTAAATCATACTCTGCGTCCCATTTCTATGAAGTGCAAAAAGAGGCAAAGATAACTTATGCTGTTAAACTCAAGACAATAGTTAGACCTTGGAGGGAAAGTAAGAAACAGCAATAGAGAATGAAGGCAACTTTAAGAGAGTTAAGCAAGACATTGCAATGAACTAGAAAGACACTATAATAAATCAGAAAATTGGAAAGTCTGTAAAGACTCCTCTGAGAAAATAAGATCAAAAATATTTTTGAAGCGTGAGACCGTAGACTAGGAAACTGTCAGTTCAAAAAGAGGGAAGTGGGCTATGTGCTGTATTTGGAATTGAACCATCGCCATTTTCTCACTCCTATGTAAAATTCTGTCTAAAGTTTCTCACCTCCTAGCAACTGTGCCCACAATTTCCCCTAAGTCCTTTGCATATAGATTTCTGGAACTGCTATGGTAAGGAGGGATGGACTTGAGATGAAAGATGAGAAAGAGAGATGTGTTAGAGATCCCAGGTTTTTGGGATGAACCTAGATGTGCCAGCTCAGATTAGGAATACGGGAAGAGTAAATCAGTTAGAGGCAAAATAGAGAGTTGAAATTTGTTCATGGTAAATTACTCAGCCAGGAAGCAAAACCATTTTGACTGAATAGATTGATTAGTCAAATGTTGAGAAGAGACTAGCTGAATTCAATTACTTGCCCATAACTCTGAAATAACTACTTGCTAAATGACAGTGTATTTATTGCCTGAAAGGGACTGTTAAGCATGACATATCAAGACATGGAACTCCATATATGAGTCAGGAATCAACCAGAGAAACAGAATCAGTAGGAAATACATATTAAGATTTTTACTGCAAGGAAGTGGCTTACTTGATTTTGGGAGGTGGTAATGCAAATTTGAAATCCTTAAGACAGGCCTTCAGGTAGCGCAGACTGAAAACTGGTGCATGATCAGATACTGCTACCCACAGGCAGAGTTTCTTCCTCTTTAGAGAAGCCTCAATTCTGCTCTTAAAGTCTTTCAACTGATTTAATCAGGCCCACACAAATCAACTAAAATAATGTCCTTAAGGTCAACTCCTTCTGGGCTTTAATCTCATATACAACTTGCCTTCACAGTAACACCTAGGCTAGTGTTTGACTGAAAAAACTGGGGACTACGGCATAGCCAAGTTTTCACAGAAAACTAAACACCACACTCTACTCCCTTTTATACTGCAACTTCTATGAATTCTTTAATTTCAATAAGTTTCAGGGGTTTTTTCCCCCAGTTCAGGAAGAAATTTTCAT
>NW_012150807.1:361121-365727 GCF_000956105.1 Propithecus coquereli
TGGTGGTTATCCATTTTTCCTTGCATATCATTGAGCTTACTTACAATCCACATTTGGAATTCTTCTGTCATTTTAATAGTCTGGACTTGGTTAGTGTTCATTGCTAAAGAGCTGGTGTTCCTCTTTGGGAGTGTGCTTTCCATTTGATTTTTCATACTTCCAGAAATCTTTTGCTGGATCTTCCCATCTGGATCAGCTGTTACTTTTCTTCTTTCAGTTTTCAATTGGAAAGTAACATGTCCTGTGTATTTTCTCTTGATCTGCCAGTACAAGGAGCTGCTAGTATGTTGTTCAGGGTTCTACCACAGCTGGTGGGCTGTTCCTGCTGGGAGGGATTACTTGGGGAACTCCTTTTGGTCTCTTGCCAGAATTCTGGTTCCCTAACCGTGGGTCTCATTGTTGGTTGACTAGAGGTGGAAATGCACTCATACTGGATGACCTAAACCATTCTGGTGAGGAAAGTCATTAGGCTGTCAGCTATTGGTCAGTGCCAAAGCCCCAGGGACTGGTGCTTGTCACAGAGGAAGAGTGGCTCTTTATGTCTCGCTGCTGCAAGCCCAGAGGTGGAGCCCACCTCTTTCCATGCAAAAGATGCTCCCCAGGGGGAGGGGGCGCTGTCCCAGATTGCCCAGAGCCTGCAGGTCCCACAGGCGTCTGCCTCTCACAACTCAGGAAGCACTCAGAATTCATGCCTCAAAGAAATGGGCCTGGCTAGTTGACTTTAGGTCCTGCAAGGGCGAAGCTCCTTGAGAACGTTCCCGGGCTGAGGGAAGGGAGCCACTCCACTCCGCACCACAGCTGCAGTGTTGTGGGCCCCGAGATGGCATTTACTTGCCCACTGGGCGCCAGCACTGGAGGCAACCGCTCAGGGGCTGGAGGCACCAGATCAGGGAGCGCAGTCATCAGGGCGCCCCGCTGTCTCCTTTATGTCTCCCTCCCCCTATCTCACTCCAGTCCAGCAATAGCTCTTTCTCCTATTGGCCCACCCTGAGAAGTCCCAATCACCAGTGGCAGTTTCCAGGTTAGAGTCCTCTACTCAGTGATCCCCTCCTTGTTCAGGACCCCTGGGTGCCAGAGACCAGCTTTCTGACTCCTAACTGCCTCCGGAGGTAGCCCAGACCAGCTCCTTGCCTGTCCGGTGCAGTCGTGACACAGAGCTCCGGGGAGTTCAAGATGCTCCCCACTACTGTCTCCTGTCCGCAGAGCCCCACATTTCCTGTCACAATTCTACACGCACTTCACACAGGTCCCTGACTCTCGGAGGGCTTGTAAGCCAGTGGGGAAGCTAGACTGTCTCTTGAGGGTCTTATCCTGGTGCACTTACTGGCCAGGCAGGCGCAGCCGTCCCATGCTCCATTCTCTATTGTCTGTCCCGTGCTTTCCAGGTTTTGAGTTCCTATCTCCCATTCACCTTATTCTTTTTCCTGATTTGTGTGTCCCACGCTGAATCTCTACCGATTCACCTCACTCTTTTTGCAGGACAGTGATCTGATCATGTGTAGCAGACCGAGATCTACACCTCTTTCTCTGGAAGTAGGAATCAGGGACGTTACCTTAACTCTGCCATTTTTTTCTCTACTAGGGGATTTAGAAAATATTTTACTGATTAAGATATAACTTGGACCTTGGTCTTGAAGTAGATGGGAGTCTGACAGGTTAAGATGGGGATATTTCATTTTGGGAGAGAGGGGCATATCGTGGACAAAAGCATAGAGGAATAAAGGGACATGGATTATTCAAGTAAGGGGGAGAAACTCAGTGTAAACAGAGAGTCGAGTACATGAAGTGGAATGAAGAGAAATCGAGCTACAGACGTTGGTTGGGTCAGGAATTGGATTCACATATTTCAAACTAAAGAGTGAAAAGCCAATAGAAAACTGTCGAGCTTTTTTAGGCTTTTATGCCTTACTGATATTTATCTTCCCCTAGGATCCCCAGTGCTTACACAGTGCATAACACAAAGCTGGCACTCAATAAATACCTTTGGTGATCGAACACATACTGTGTAATGTATGAAGACCAGATCGGTTCTTAAATAAAATAGCTCTTTTATTGTATTGAAGAGTGGACTTGCATGGCGGTGGTGAGAAACAGGTGGCAGAAAGACTAAATGGGAGGTTACGAAAGAAGAGAATGGGGTTGAAAATATTTTTCCTAACTATGATCATTTTAAGATAGAGATTTTATGTTGATATTGAAAGTTTAAACATGTTTTTATGAAAAAGAGGCAATTGTGCATTGTAGCATTAAATCACATTGAAAATTGTCTGTGAACAATAATATTTACAAACATCTAAAACTACATCAGGTAGAGAATAGTGTGCAATTTCATAGAGTTTTTATATTTTTTTACATTGAAGGAGATTCTGAAAAATGTCTTCCAACATTGGATCAATGTTGTGAATTTGCCAACATATTTTTCTGTAACAGCAAAGACATTCAAGAGATAACTAGAAATTGGATGGGAAATAATAGTCTAGTTCTAGGTTTGCATTCTTTTTCTGTGGATCAGTAATTGGTTTGTATCTAAGGGTATTGCTTTCTCATAGGCTGGTGTGTCCCACTGTGCCTCTGAAAACTTTTTATCCTCTTTTCACAAATTGACCCCGAATATTAAAGAATTCATGGTTGTGATTTAAAGTTGGATTTATTGACACCCATTTTTATTGAGTGCAAAAACAGACTGATGAGCAATGTGTTTTAATCCTCTTGGGGAAGGGGTGAAGTTATTTCAGAATGCTTGTTGGTTAGTTTTTTCACCAGTGTCTGCCAACTTTAACACCCAGGACAAATTAATTTGATTCTAAATTTTGTGATTTAAGGTAGATACTGCCTACCAGAAAACAGAAAAGAAAATTCTCCCAGAGCTTTCATTTTGCTTAAAATTATAACAGAGTTGAAATAAAACCAACCTAAACAACTATTATACAGAAACCAAAATCAAATATGAAAAATACTTTTTGGTACTAGTAAGCATTAATTTTTAAATAAATTTATCAAAACGTCATTTTTTTTAAAAAAAGAAACTTTGAAAGGAAATATTTATATATATGTTTTCAGAACTACCTAAGTGAGGTATAGAGATAGATATCTGTGCAGCCAATTTTTGTTTACATGAAGGCAGTTTGTATAAGCATCCACATATCCCTGAATTCTTTTGTTTCTCTCTCAGCGTGTTCATTAGTCCTTAAGATGTGCACCTACTCTGTACCTAATGTAATGTCACAGATGTATCTTAAAATTGCTAATTAGGCCTTGGGCTCTACCTTCATCCATTAGGCATTAAATAACTTTGTGCTTCAATTATATGTTCTAACTTATTTATAAATCAATTAGTGTATGAACGACTGAACAAGGTTACATCTTATTTAGTGTTAAGATGTTTAGGATAGGGTAAAATTGTCTTAAGACCCTCCAACGTCCTTGGCACAGTAGGATACAAGGTAACTTTTTTCCTTAGAAGACATGGACTATTTGTTCTCCCAGTAATTTCTCATACATACTGAGATCACTAAGGACTGTGGTTTTTATATGAGTAGACTGAGAAAAACAAGGAAATCTTCCATTTTTCTTGAATTTTCAAGGTTGTATCATATTGACTTTTAATTTATCAAAGTACCTAACCAAACTAAGCCCAGGAAAGTGATAGGACATGATAAAAATAAGCAATGAACTTTACATTAAGAGGATATATAACTTTGTATGGGAACTTCAGTGTCAACTGAGATTGAAGATAGACTACCTGGGGGAGGGGTGGTGGATGATAGAGACATTTCCGGCAATGGTTAAACCATACTGTATTATTCACTTCAGTTTTTATAAATAGAAAATACCTGCATTATCTGGCAACTTTTTATGATTGTGACTGTGAAAATCAAGATCATAATACACAGTCATCATGTATTCAATCTTAACTAAAGAATTTATGAACCCTACCAGTTGCCAAATAAAAGATTTTTTTTTTGGAATCAGGCATCATATGAACACTAAGGAGTATCATACTGTTCACTCTATGTGAGAAGAACAATTGCAGAAAGACTGCTATTTTTATAATATATTTGCACGCTAAAAGGTTGCAAACACAGAAATTAACAAAATTAACAAACTCCCCATTTATCAGATATTTTTAATTTACGCTCTGTTTCTGTTTTGATAGAATTAATTATTTCCAGTCCCCTTTGTCATTGGCAATCCTCTTGGTGTGCTGCAGTCTTTAACTTTTCACCTTCTCCAAAATCTTTTTTTTTTGATTTCCTAATATTACAGAAACACAAACACTTTGGTTACATATATTGCCTTTGAACCGCCTGAGTCAGAGCTACAAGCGTGCCCAACCTGCAGACATTGTGCACTGCACCCGTTAGGTCTTCCCACCTGCCGGACACCCTATGAATGTTACTTCCATGAATGTATATAAATGTTGATCAATTAGTACCAATTCAATGGCAAGTACATGTGGTGCTTGTTTTTCCATTCTTGTGATACTTCACTTAGAAGAGTGTGCTCTAGATCCATCTGGGATAATATAAGAGGTATTTAATGTATCATTTTTCTTTTATGGCTGATTAGTACTCCATGGTATACATATACCACATTTTATTAATCC
>NW_012150807.1:365777-367897 GCF_000956105.1 Propithecus coquereli
CCAGGGGGAGGGGGCGCTGTCCCAGATTGCCCAGAGCCTGCAGGTCCCACAGGCGTCTGCCTCTCACAACTCAGGAAGCACTCAGAATTCATGCCTCAAAGAAATGGGCCTGGCTAGTTGACTTTAGGTCCTGCAAGGGCGAAGCTCCTTGAGAACGTTCCCGGGCTGAGGGAAGGGAGCCACTCCACTCCGCACCACAGCTGCAGTGTTGTGGGCCCCGAGATGGCATTTACTTGCCCACTGGGCGCCAGCACTGGAGGCAACCGCTCAGGGGCTGGAGGCACCAGATCAGGGAGCGCAGTCATCAGGGCGCCCCGCTGTCTCCTTTATGTCTCCCTCCCCCTATCTCACTCCAGTCCAGCAATAGCTCTTGCTCCTATTGGCCCACCCTGAGAAGTCCCAATCACCAGTGGCAGTTTCCAGGTTAGAGTCCTCTACTCAGTGATCCCCTCCTTGTTCAGGACCCCTGGGTGCCAGAGACCAGCTTTCTGACTCCTAACTGCCTCCGGAGGTAGCCCAGACCAGCTCCTTGCCTGTCCGGTGCAGTCGTGACACAGAGCTCCGGGGAGTTCAAGATGCTCCCCACTACTGTCTCCTGTCCGCAGAGCCCCACATTTCCTGTCACAATTCTACACGCACTTCACACAGGTCCCTGACTCTCGGAGGGCTTGTAAGCCAGTGGGGAAGCTAGACTGTCTCTTGAGGGTCTTATCCTGGTGCACTTACTGGCCAGGCAGGCGCAGCCGTCCCATGCTCCATTCTCTATTGTCTGTCCCGTGCTTTCCAGGTTTTGAGTTCCTATCTCCCATTCACCTTATTCTTTTTCCTGATTTGTGTGTCCCACGCTGAATCTCTACCGATTCACCTCACTCTTTTTGCAGGACAGTGATCTGATCATGTGTAGCAGACCGAGATCTACACCTCTTTCTCTGGAAGTAGGAATCAGGGACGTTACCTTAACTCTGCCATTTTTTTCTCTACTAGGGGATTTAGAAAATATTTTACTGATTAAGATATAACTTGGACCTTGGTCTTGAAGTAGATGGGAGTCTGACAGGTTAAGATGGGGATATTTCATTTTGGGAGAGAGGGGCATATCGTGGACAAAAGCATAGAGGAATAAAGGGACATGGATTATTCAAGTAAGGGGGAGAAACTCAGTGTAAA
Source organism: Propithecus coquereli (assembly GCF_000956105.1). Taxonomy (NCBI): domain Eukaryota; kingdom Metazoa; phylum Chordata; class Mammalia; order Primates; family Indriidae; genus Propithecus; species Propithecus coquereli. Next base: position 366,945 of record NW_012150807.1, read on the forward strand.
CAGAGAGTCGAGTACATGAAGTGGAATGAAGAGAAATCGAGCTACAGACGTTGGTTGGGTCAGGAATTGGATTCACATATTTCAAACTAAAGAGTGAAAAGCCAATAGAAAACTGTCGAGCTTTTTTAGGCTTTTATGCCTTACTGATATTTATCTTCCCCTAGGATCCCCAGTGCTTACACAGTGCATAACACAAAGCTGGCACTCAATAAATACCTTTGGTGATCGAACACATACTGTGTAATGTATGAAGACCAGATCGGTTCTTAAATAAAATAGCTCTTTTATTGTATTGAAGAGTGGACTTGCATGGCGGTGGTGAGAAACAGGTGGCAGAAAGACTAAATGGGAGGTTACGAAAGAAGAGAATGGGGTTGAAAATGTTTTTCCTAACTATGATCATTTTAAGAGAGAGATTTTATATTGATATTGAAAGTTTAAACATGTTTTTATGAAAAAGAGGCAATTGTGCATTGTAGCATTAAATCACATTGAAAATTGTCTGTGAACAATAATATTTACAAACATCTAAAACTACATCAGGTAGAGAATAGTGTGCAATTTCATAGAGTTTTTATATTTTTTTACATTGAAGGAGATTCTGAAAAATGTCTTCCAACATTGGATCAATGTTGTGAATTTGCCAACATATTTTTCTGTAACAGCAAAGACATTCAAGAGATAACTAGAAATTGGATGGGAAATAATAGTCTAGTTCTAGGTTTGCATTCTTTTTCTGTGGATCAGTAATTGGTTTGTATCTAAGGGTATTGCTTTCTCATAGGCTGGTGTGTCCCACTGTGCCTCTGAAAACTTTTTATCCTCTTTTCACAAATTGACCCCGAATATTAAAGAATTCATGGTTGTGATTTAAAGTTGGATTTATTGACACCCATTTTTATTGAGTGCAAAAACAGACTGATGAGCAATGTGTTTTAATCCTCTTGGGGAAG
>NW_012150807.1:379667-380525 GCF_000956105.1 Propithecus coquereli
ACTGACTGGGAAACGATCCACTTCTAAGTTTATGTGGTTTTTGGCAGTATTCTGTTCTTTGGGTTTTTGGACTGATGGCCTCAGTTCTTTGCCACACAATTCTTTCCAACATGACGGTTTGCTCCATTGAAGTGTATAACCAGAAAAAGCAATACAGAGAACGTGTCAACAACATGAAAGTTACAATCTATCAAAACCTAATTACAGAAGTGATATTCATCACCTTTGTCATATTTTACAGATTAGAAGCAAGTCTCTTCCCATATTCAAAGGGAAAGAAGAGATTAGGTATAGATGTGACTATCAGGAAGTGGGAATCATTGGGGCCATCTTAGAAATCTACCTGCACTAATCTTCCCAACTCCTGACCATGTAAATGTCAAACATAATTCTCCAGAAATAATAAAATCATCATCATCATTATCATCATCATCACCATCTAAATATGTAGTATTAAAAATAATATAAACACAAATAAAATTAAGCAGATAAAACATCTTATAAATCATCAAGTGCAACATGATTCAAATTGTATTGAAATAGTAGATGAAAAACATCAGAATTCTGTATTGAGTGGGTTTATGGCACAATTTCAAACTATAAGGAAAAAGATGTGTAGAGTCTCTTTCGCCTTTCTTTCAATATGCAAAGTATGGAAAAACGGCCAAGACAATGAATCAAGAATGGATTAATATTGAACCAAGGAATGCTCTAAATATTTTAGGCATGTTGTCTCATGAGTAAGCAGCTTCTATTATTAACCCCATTTTAAAGATAAGAAGGCTGAGACCCAAAATATCATAGCTAATAAATGATGGAATTAGAATTTGAACTTGGATTTTCTGACCTTAGAATTCA
>NW_012150807.1:380575-382792 GCF_000956105.1 Propithecus coquereli
AAGTAATCTGTTCACTGTCCTCATTTTTCTCATTTCATTGCTCCCTGATAACAATGCATTTATAGATCACAATGGTGAATAATACACTGGCATTGTAGAACCTTTACAGTATGTATATTATGCACTTTTGCCATGAACCTTTCTATTTCCATTTGTCTCCTTCTACCTAGGATGGATTTGAATGTGCCCTGGGAGTCTATAGATAGCAAAAGGGCATCATTTGCTTCTTGTGGAGACAAGAACATGATCATTTCACCAGCTGACCTGCATTTCAGGGTATCTGGGCAGGAAGCCAGCAGCCTCACAGAATTAGACTATGATAAAATCCTCTTGAGTTCATATTCTAGAAGGTATTTTTCAATGCCCAATGATCAAAGGCTAGGACAAATCTGATTCTTTATAACTGGGTAACAAAAATTGAGAATAACATGAATAAATACCTACGTTCGAGGCTAAGTTAAAACATCAGTAGTTCTTCAAAGGTACAAATTCAATTTTAGCTTTCTCTGTAGCTGCAGATCCAGTACTGAATACATCTGAGTACTTAATTATTTTTGATAGCAGATAAAAGCACACACTTTCTTCTATTTCTTCACATGTTAAAAATATTTACAAAAGGGAGAATACAAGACAGCACCCACGAGCAGTATATCTGTGTTCTCTCAAAGCAAACTAAAGGAAGTAAAAGTACTTCCTATTTCTTGAGAAATAAGTTTAATTATGTTCTATATAGTTCATCAGTTATATATTATTACATCAAAATTATTTTATATTGACTCATGAATTCCCTGTTCTGGTCCTCAGCAAATTTACCAGTATACTTGAGTAATTGCCCCCTATTTCCTGCCTTCTGAAAAGTGAGGGATATAGTGTGTTTTTCCTGTCAAACGTGAACCCCATCTCCTGTGATGCCCTGGATGCTACCCTAGCTGGTTTTCTCAAGAACTTCTCCTCTGAATGTCTCCCTTACACCTCCATTGTTATCTATCTCTTCCTTTCCCTGGATTATTCATGTTTTAGCAGCGGTCCTCAACTTTTTGGCACCAGGGACCAGTTACATGGAAGACAATTTTTCCATGGACCAGGGCAGGGGGTGTAGTTTTAGGATGATTCAAGCATGTCACATTACCGTGCAGTAAAACCTCTCTGCTAATGATAATCTATATTTGCAGCTGCTCCCCACTGCTAGCATAGCCACCTCAGCTCCACTTTAGATAATCAGGCATTAGATTCTCATAAGGAGCACGCAACCTAGATCCATCGCATGCATAGTTTACAGTAGGGTTTGTTCTCCTATGAGAATCTAATGCTGTCACTGATCTGACAGGAGGTGGTGCTCAGGTGATGCAAGCAATGGGGAGCAGCTGTAAATACAGATGGAGGTTCCCTCCCTCACCTGCCACTCACCTCCTGCTGTGCAGCCTGGCTCCTAACAGGCCATGAACAGGTACCAGTCCATGGCTGGTGGGTTGGGGACTGCAGTTCTATAGTATCTCTGTCTTAGTCAATCCAGACTGCTATAATAAAATACCATAAACTGAGTAGGCTTATAAACAACAAAATTTTGTTTTTCACAGTTCTAGAGGATGAAAGCTCCAATATCAAAAACAACTCAGTGTCTGGTAAAGGTCTGCTTTCTGGCTTATAGACAGTGGCTTATCACTGTGTCCTCACATGGTGGAAGGGACAAGGGCCTGAAAGTCTTCAGGGCCTCTTTTAATTTTTTTTGTTTTTAGAGTTGTTGCCCAGGCTGGACTAGAACTTTTGGGCTCCAGCAATTCCCCCACCTCAACCTCCCAAGTAGCTGGAACAATAGGGCCTCATTTATAAGGACATTGATCCCATCCGTGTGACACAATGACTTCCCAAAGTCCCCCCATTTAATACCATTACCTTGGGGCTTAGAATTTCAGCATATGGATTTTGAAGAAACACAAACATTCGGACCACAGCAATCTCCTATCTCAAAACCAACCAACCAATCAACCAAACAAACAAAAGCAAACAACTAAACAAGTCCTCTTTAAATTACTGTTTCGTTTTCTATTCACTTTAACCCAAAATTTTTTTAAAAGTTTAACACAGAGATTTACATGAATCATGAAGGACGATGTTAATAAATAAATATGAAGGAGAAGCAACATGTTTATTTTTTATTCAAAGTAATTTGAATTTTATTCAAAGTAATTAGGCAAGAAAAGCTCATGAGCATGTATC
>NW_012150807.1:382842-384097 GCF_000956105.1 Propithecus coquereli
TTTTCCCAGCACCATTTATTTAATAAGGATTGTTTTCCCCAGTGCATGTTTTTCTCTGCCTTGTCAAAAATCAGATGACTATATCAGGATGCTTTCATATCTGGGTTCTGAGTCCTAGCCCATTGGTCTATGTCTCTATTCCTGTGCCAGTTCCATGAAGTTTTGGTTACTATGGCCCCATAGTATAGCTTGAAGTCTGGTACATTGATACCTCCCAATTTGTTATTTTTGCTTAAAGTTACTTTAGCTATATGAGGTCTTCTCTGGTTCTATGTGAAGCGTAGAATTATTTTTTCTAGATCTGCAAAAAATGATGTTGATATTTTAATAGAGATTGCATTGAATCTGTAGACCACTTCGGGTAGTATAGGCATTTTAACAATGTTGATTCTGCTGATCCATGAGCATGGTATGGTTTTTCATGTGTTTATGTCCTCTACTATTTCTTTCCTCAGTGTTTTGTAATTCTCCCTGTAGAGGTCTTTCACATCCTTAGTTAAATATATTCCTAGATATTTTATTTCCTTGTTTGCTGTTGTGAAAGCTATTGAGTGTTTGATTTGGTTCTCAGTTTGACTACCGTTGGCGTATAGGAATACTATTGATTTCTGTACATTGCTTTTGTAACCTGAGACTTTGGCTGAATTTACTTATCAATTCCAATAGTCTCTTGGCAGAATCTTTGGAGTTTTCTATATATAAGATCATGTCATCCACAAAGAGTGATAATTTGCCCTCTTCTACCCCAATTTGGATGCCCTTGATTTTCATCTCTTGTCTGATTGCTCTGGCTAGGACTTCCAGCAATACTTTGAATAAAAGTGGTGACAGAGGTCAGTCTTGTCTGCATCCAGTTCTAAGCAGGAATCCTTTCAATTTTTCCCCGTTCAGTATGATGTTGGCTGTTGGTTAGTCATATATGGCTTTTATTATTTGTCTATTTTGTTAAGCGTTCTTATCATAAAAGGGTGTTGAATTATGTTGAATACTTTTTCTGCATCTATTGAGAGGATCATATGGTCTTAGTTTTTACTTCTATTTATGTGGTGAGTTACATTTATAGACTTCTGTATGTTGAACTATTCCTGTATTTCTGTGATGAAGCCCACTTGGTCATGGTGAATTATTTTTTTTGATGAGCAGGTAAAATTGGTCTTAGTTCCATGCACATGTTACTGATTTAAAATGATACCTGAATAAACAGAAATTAACTTCTAAATGAAAATTAACAAATAATCTTCCTTTATGAACTCTT
>NW_012150807.1:393621-394167 GCF_000956105.1 Propithecus coquereli
GGAATGTCTGGGAATATTTTTGGTTGTCTTGACTGGGGAAGTTTGGGCCTCTAATACATAGACGCCAGGGATGCTGCTAAACTTCTCATAATATGCAAGACACCTATTCTCCCCTACCCTACTCCAACAACAAAGAATTATGTGGACCAAATTGTCAATAGTGCCAAAGTTGAGAAACCACATCCTATATTTAAAAAGAAATGAGGAACTCTGGGTCCATTGATTCTTTTATTTTATTTTTTTTCCTTTTCTCTTTACTGTGAAAAGAATTGGCTGCTTATTTATATGCTTCAATAAAATAAATCTACATAAATGGTGATGACAGTCATCAGGGCAGTGGGTTAGTGAATCAATTTTAATATAGAATGAAATAATCCTCTCTTTAGCTTTCATAACCCAGACTAGTTTTTCATTAAGAATTTCACAAGTGTATCTTTAAGAAACTCAAAAATTACCTATCTCAGCCTTTTGACTCTGTCAGGAATAATGTATTGAACTATCTTCACCTTCAAACAACTTCACTTTATTATTAGTTACAAGAAACTG
>NW_012150807.1:408777-410455 GCF_000956105.1 Propithecus coquereli
AAGAAAGGAGTTCTTAGTTTTGCACTAAAAGTTGTTGCTTGAAGTAATCTTTTATTTTCCTCAATTAAATTTTTGTAGACTTTGCTTTGATTCATTATTAATCTTCAGAATTTTAAATACCACTGTATTTTTTTTAACTTTCCAAGGATTTACTAGGCTTCATTGTCTTTAATTAGAAGAATAGTAAGTGTAACTAGCTGGGTGTGTGTAATAAGTGCATTTATACCTTAAAAGAAAATATACTAGTTTTTTTTTTTTTCCTGTTTCTTTAGTTCTTTGTGGAGATAGCTGTCTTAGCCTTATGTAAATTGGTGCACTGACTTAATCTAGAAGGTTTGACTCTGGTTCCTGTTTTAAACTCCCATCTCCTTAAAGAACCATTAGGAACTCTGTTAATCAATTTTAGAAAGTTCCCTTCCATTTCCGGTTTTCTGAGTTTATATCATGAAAGAATACAAACATGGCTAAGAGATATTGTGGGTTCAGTTCCAGACCACTGCGATAAAGTAAATATTGCAATAAAGTAAGTCACATGAACTTTTTGGTTCCTAGTGCCTATAAAAATTGTGTTTACCCTATTCTGTAGTCTCTTAATTGTACAATAGCATTATGTCTAAATATACATGCCTTAATTTAAAAATACTTCATTGCAAAAAATTCTAGTGATTATCTGAGCCTTCAGCTACTTGTAATCTTACTGCTGGTGCAGAGTCTTGCCTTGATGTTGATAGCTGCTGACTGATCTGGATGGTGGTGGCTGAAGTTTGGGATGGCTGTGGCAATTTCTTACAATAAGACAGCAATGAAATTTGTTGCATTGATTGATTCTTCCTTTCATAAAAAATTTTCTCTGTAGCATGTGATGCTGTTTGGTATTATTTTACTCACAGTAGACCTTTCAAAATTGCAGTAAATCCTTTCAAATCCTACTGCTGCTTTATCAACCGAGTTTATGCAATATTCTAAATCCTTTGTTATCATTTCAACAGTGTTCACAGAATCTTCACTAGGAGTAGACTTCATCTCAAGAACTACTTTCTTTGTCCATCTGTAAGAAGCAAATCCTCATTCATTCAAATTTTATCATGAAATTGCAGAAGTTCAATTTCATCATCAGGCTCCACTTCTAATTCCAGTTCTATTGTTATTTCCACCACATCTGCAATTAGTTCCATGACTAAAGTCTTGAACTCCTCAAAGTCATCTGTGAGGGTTGGAATCAACATCTTTCAAACTCCTGTTAATGTCAATATATTGACCACTTTCTCGTGAATCACAAATGTTCTTAATGGCATCTGGAATGGTGATGACTTTCCAGAAGGTTTTCAATTTACTTTCTCCGTATATCAGAGGAATCACTGTCTATGGCAGCTACAGCCTTATGAAATGTATTTCTTAAATAATAAGATTTGAAAGTCAAAATTACTCCATCAATGTTATATTAGCCAGCATGAAAATAACATTCATCTCCTTATATATCTCCATGGGAGCTCTTGGGTGACTAGATGCATTGTGAATGAACAGTAATACTTTGAAAGGAGTTTTCTTTTTTTTTTTTTTTTTCTTCCTGAGCAGCCGGTCTCAACAGTAGTCTTAAAATATTCAGTAAACTATGCTGTAAACAGATGTGCTGTCATATGGCCTTTGTTGATCCATTTATAGAGCACAAGTAGAATAG
>NW_012150807.1:410675-413615 GCF_000956105.1 Propithecus coquereli
CTGTTTTTGAGACATGACCAGCAGAGTGAGAAAATTTACTTTATTCCTTTCTCAAAACTTGCCCTTTTCTAATGTCAAGCAACTACAAAACGGATGAACTTTGGAAGTGTCACTCTCGGAGTATTATGCAATTTGTTCTGAGTGTGAATTAGTCAGGCTGAGCCTTTGACTGCATTAAAAACAAAGAAGATGAGTTGGACACATCCCTAAAGGGCAAAAATACTGTTAGGTCTGCTTAGCTCAGTTTGCATGTCATTTCTTTTACAGTGGAGATTTCCCGGTTTTACTGTACCATGATCCCATGTGACAATATCTCCTTAAAAGGTTTATGGCCAAGGCCGTAACAGACAGAAGAATTGGAATAATGACAGACTTTGCTTTGACTTACTACTCAGAAATGAGTAAATCTGCTTTTCATAAAAGATGAACGATGTAAGGACATTTTTTTTTTTCAGTATTTGTGGTGGTTCAGCTTTGACTGTACTAGTTTAAAATTAAATGATTCATTTATTTAACCAGTGTTTTATCTGAAAGACATAGAATTATTACTGTGATTTTGTTTTTACTGAATTCACAAATGATCCAGCCAACATGGCCAGTGTCTTTAATACTGTTATTATGACTTCTGATATTATGACTTTCAAAATATGACTGCATGCTGTGAAAGCACCCAGCCATATTCTATAAAGACAATTTCCAATGTGAGTTCTAGGACATGCATGGCAATTCCCACATGCTAAAGCCACAGCATGATCCTAGGATGCTAGAATGTAGACAAGACTATGGGGGAAAAGAATATAGTGGAGCAAAAAAAAAGGAGTACTGGGAAACAGATGGAGAGAAGGACCTGGCTGGAAAGGTATCAACTCCTATTTTGCTTCCCCTTTTTTGCCTTCCCTAGGCCCTGACAGTCTTTATTTGAACACTGACATCTACTTCTATTTTTGTGACAATCTTAATAAAGACAATCCACAGCTAGAGTATCTCTATTATTTTTTTCTTCTCTGATTTGGGCTTTGTCCCTCGCCCATTGCATGTGATTCCAGTGACCTTGTCAGAGAAGAGGCCCTGCGCTTCCCACCCCGTGCACCGGCCCCGTTATGACTCTGCATGCAGCGATTGTGCACAGCTGAGCCTGTTACTTAAACAGAGCCGGTCTGGACCCTTACAATACTGACACTGTGAGAGAGACCAGTGAATCTTATATTTATTTTTATACAACGTTAATGGAATGTTCCTTATATGCCAAATCCTATTCCAAGTGGTTTATATGCAAGAAACATTTAATTCTCAGGACTTCATTATCTTTGATTTTATTATTATTCTCATTTTAGAGATAAAGAAACTGAGGTTCAGCTGTGTTAAATTGTTTGTCCAAGGTCATACAGCGTATCGTTACAGCGCTCGGATTCTACACAATGCCGGCTTAAGCTACATTCTGTTCACCACCTTGATATCACATTTCTCTTCTGGAATTGTAAATTATAAGTACCGCATAGGCCTGAACATACTAGGGCCCTTGCTTGAAAACAAAAGCTACAGAATTAAAGCACAGATAATAATAATAGTAATAATAACAATAAATATAAAAGAGAGGGAGAGATAGACTCATAATGATATTACTTGAGCATTGTGTTCTCAACCTTGAAATGATTCACACTTCCTCCCTTTGTCCTTTTCCTTCTCCAGTAAATATAGACAAAACAATTATTGTCATGTGATATCCAAGATTCTTTTCTGTTGTGTTCTGATAGCCTGGTGATATATTGAAATGACTATTTTGAGAATTAAAAGTGAGGGTAAATGGCTGCCCTTCCTAGAAATAGCCTCCGGTGTTTATTCATTTACCTTTACTTCCCCTGTTCTTCCATTTCAAGGGTTGTATATTGCCATGGACTTTAATAATTTATATCTACAATTGAATTCAGGTAAGTGTGAGGGAGTTGTCACATCTCTTTATATATCAGAAAGTATTACATAGTAAAAGAAAATCATCTAGAGATGCTTTCATGCTTTATGGCCAGCATCACTTAGATCTCCCTGTGTTTGTTATAAAACACAAAGGAAATTCTCTGTTCTTTTCTATTTTTGTGCACCAAAAGAGTCAGTTTGCAAACAGCAACAGAGAACTCAAGCACGACACTGCCACATGCAAAGGTTACACTTACACATATATTTTGTGTCCCCTTCTCCCCTTCACTCCAGGCCCTTCTTATGTCCTTACCTACTCATGCCATGTCTCTATTTGGGTAGTAATTATAGAAAGGTGTTTCAGAGCTTTCAGTAAAGTACTTCTTTACCAAAAGGAAGAAAACATATGTCACACTTTTCACTCCTTATTTCTGGTAGCACATAAATAGAAGTACCTAAACAGGACAAGCTAAAGAAAGAGTAAAAACAATGAGCTAGTGTTGTTTTTACACTCAGCACCCACTAACACGAAGAGTGCTTCTCCTCACTTAGCTGGCAAATCCTTTTAAACACAAAGCCAGTGACCAAAGGTGATCCTTCTTTTGTCTGGAAGGAGAGTCTGGTGTTTATTCTTCAGCAGTTCTTGAAGCTCCAAACAAACCATGACTTTCTTTACATACAACTCTGTTGACTCCTCAGGACCTGTAGCTGAATGTATAGTATCAAATAACTTTAGCCTTTAGAACTTATTTTCAAAGTCCTTTCTGTTTTGTTCTTATAAAGCTGCTTCCTATGTAGATCCAGATAAAACATGACCCTTTTTAATTTCTCTGGCTCTCTGTATTATTTCCTTTACTAGCTGAGGCCAAAGTTTAAATTATCAGTGTGATTTATTGGTCTGAAACATCGTGGTTTCCTTCTGAGGAAGAATTATTTTAGTACTTTGTTATAGATAAAAATATTGCCATATACATTTTTATTGTGAACTATTTTAAGCTTTATAAAGAAAGGAGTTCTTAGTTTTGCACT
>NW_012150807.1:413665-415759 GCF_000956105.1 Propithecus coquereli
TTTAATGAATATTATTTTTCATAATATCTATTCATTATGAGGAGTTATACAATTATTCTACCAGATATAGCCATTTATCTAATCATTAAAGACAAATATTTTAAATTCTTTCAAGAACAGTTGCAATCAACAATGGAAACCATTCATTAATTTATAGTAAGTAAATACTTCTTTTGATTCAATGTCTACTTCTCCTTCCAAAAACCTTACAGTGACATATAAGGCCCATATGTTCTGGTTGCTTGCCATCCCTTTTAAATCATTTCCTATCTTTATGCCATTTGCTCACTTGCTCTAGTCATACTGGCTTTTTGGTATTCCTCAAATGATCCAAATATACTCTTACCTTAGAGTTTTGCATTTGATGTTCCTTCTGTCTGGAACATTCTCCCTAGAGTTATTATCTTTGCCCATTCCCTCATGTATTTCAGGTCTCTGCTCAAATGCAATATTGAGAGTCCTTTCCTGATTACCCTGTAGAAACTACTCCCAGCCTACTTTTCCACTTTATTTTTAATCACAGCATGGAGATATTGCATTTTTATTTATGCCTTAATATGTTCAATATCTTATAAGTTTCACATTAAAATTAATAAGTTTCATGGAGAGCAGTTACTTGATTTTTGTCTTCAGTGTTATAGCCCTAGTGTTACCCAGTGCCCAGCACTGAGTAAGTGCTCGATAAATATTTCTTAAATTATTTAGTACTGTCTTTCTCACTGACCCATTTAGTTTGTCTCTACTTCCTCATTTTCTACCATTTCTGTTCCAGGTTCATCCTGATTAACTTAGAGGCTGAGAAGAAAATGTACAGAGTATGAGATAAAAATATAATATAGACTGGATCTCAGCAATAAGCTCATAGGATAAATGTGATTTATTTATCCAACATACTTTTTTTGTGTGTGAAAGAAACTAGCCCAAAACTTACTGGCTTAAGCCCATGTTTGCTGTCACTAAGTCTACTGATCTGGGTAGGTTAGATTGGTCTAGATGAGTTAGGTTGCTTGATCTCAGCTGGGCTCATTCTTGCATCTGCAGTTAATTGGAGGATTGGCTGGCCTATGGCTGATCTCAGATGGCCTTGCCTGAGAGAGGTCAATACATGTGGTTTCTTATCCTCCAGCAGCCTAGGCAGTGCTCATTTCCTTGGTAGTTCTAGGGTTTAATAAAGAAAGCAGAACCATCGGCCAAAGTAAATCACAAACCTATCCCAGACCCAAAGATTAGGGAAACAGTCCCCATTCTTGATAGCAATAGCTACAATTTCATATTGCATTGCAAAGGGTACGTAAACAGAGAGCGGGGAGAGAACTGAGGCCATTTGTGTAATCACCGTACTAACTCTTCCAACGTGGAGCTACTTCATCCTCTTCCCTGGTGTCCCTGTCAATCATAGCGATTGTCCTATTGCCTCCTGACTAGCTGCACAACTCAAAATGTGGACCAATCAGTGTACTCCCCCATATCTCTGATTCAGTGGTTGATCAGAGCTGAGAATATGACCACATAATCATAATCTATTATACCATGAGATTTAATTTATAGATGAAATCGCAGAAAAGTCACTCTTCCTTATAGAATAAAAGCTGGAAACATACATTCAGAAGAGAAAGCTGACAAAAGCAGACATGAAAGATGAAGGGAGAAATAAAGCCTTGACATAGTAATTTCACATTTAGATCTAAACATCCTGATATTAGAATCAATATAGATTCCTAGAAGCCACTTTTACATTCCTTAATAAATCCTTTTTTCTTAACAAGGCTGGTTTGAATTAGGTTAGTGCATGCATCAAACTGAAGTAGTCCTAACAAGTCAGAGATAAACCTACAGGATATGTCTGCAAGAAGATGGATTATTATAAATTCATTTGAATGTTTCTTGCCCATTGTTGGTGCTTTATATTAATAATTTGAGTATAATTGCCAGGAATAAGATTTGTCGTGAATTAATAACTTGAGGATTATCTTTCTAGTCTTTTCACTTTTACATGATGTTCATATATTGAAATAAAATCCTTTTTACTCATTCATTAAATTGATACTTATTCAAAGAAATATCTATTAAGTGAAAGATACTGTGCTAGGCTCT
>NW_012150807.1:425195-430074 GCF_000956105.1 Propithecus coquereli
TTCCTGAGCAGCCGGTCTCAACAGTAGTCTTAAAATATTCAGTAAACTATGCTGTAAACAGATGTGCTGTCATATGGCCTTTGTTGATCCATTTATAGAGCACAAGTAGAATAGATTTTGCATAATTCTTAAGGGATTTTTTTGAATCTTAAAGTGAGGATTGGCTTCACCTTAAAGTGACCAGCTGTATTAGTCTCTAACAAGAGAGTCGCCTTGTTCTTTAAAGATTTGAAGCCAAGCATTGACTTTTTCTCCCGAGCTATGAAAATCCTAGATGACACCTTATTCCAATATAAGGCTATTTCATTTATATTGAAAATATGATGTTTAGTGTAACCAATTTCATCAATTATCCTAGTTAAATATTCTTTGTAACTTGCTGTAGCTTCTACATCAGCACTTGATGGTTCGCCTTGCACTTTTATGTTATGGGGACAACTTTTTTCCTTAAACCTCATGAACCAACCTCTGCTAGCTTCAGACTTTTCTTCTGCAGTGTCCTCACCTCTCTCATCCTTCATAGAATTGAAGAGACTTAGGGCCTTGCTCTGGATTAAGCCTTCGTTTAAGGGAACATTGTAGCTGATTTGATCCATCCAGACCACTCAAACCTCCATATTAACAATAAGGTTTTTGCTTTCTTATCATTTGTGTGTTCATCGGAGTAACACTTTTAATTTCCTTCAAGAACTTTTCCTTTACGTGTATAACTTGGCTAACTGTTTGGAACAAAAGCCCTAGCTTTCAGCCTGTCTTGGCTTTTGATATGTCTTCCTCACTAAACTTAATCATTTCTAGCTTTTGATTTAAAGTGAGAAGTGTGCAACTCTCCCATTCACTTGATAGGGTTATTAATTGTCCTAATGTCAATATTGTTGCATCTTAGGAAATAAGGAGGCTTGAGGAGAGGGAGAGAGATGGGGTAATGTCAGGTCAGTGGGGCAGTCAGAACACACAAAACATTTATCAATTAAGTTTACTGTCTTTTGGGGCACAGTTTGTGGCCCCCCAAAACAACTAGAATAGTAACATCAAAGATTACTGACTACAGATCACCATAACAGATACAATAATAAAAGAAAGTTTGAAATATTGCAAGAACTACCAAATTGTGACACAGAGATGCAAAGTGACCACATGCTGTTGGAAAAATGGCACTGATAGATTTGCTTAATGTAGGGTTGCCACACACCTTCTGTTCGTAAAAAACACAATGTCTACAAAGTGCAGTAAAGTTAATTGCAATAAAACAAGGTAAGATTGCATTGATTTTTATCAAATGCTTTTTCTATATCTGCTGAGAAGATCATTTGTTTCTCTCCTTTAGATGATATTGTGGAATGAATAGTATTGTAGTTACGCAGTAAGACTGAAGGGGTGAAATGTCATGATATGTGTAAAAAATTACAAATGAACTGTGCCATTTGGCAATCATTTGAAAACACACTTCCCCCAAATCCAGGAGTTTAAAACAAACAGCAATCATTTACTATAGTCCAAGAGGCTGTGAAACAGCTGTGTTTGGCTGATCAAAGTTGGGCATGCTAGGTGGTTTTGCCTAACACTGTGGTAACAGAGCAATATCTCTACTTCTCATTGCAGTTATGTGGGCTGGTTGGGGCAGCTCTGCTCCCTGTGTTTCTCATTCTTGTCTAGGTATCAGCAGGCTAGTTGGGATGTTCCATGTCACATAAGGTTGAGGCTGAGAATTGGTACTCTATCCCTTTTTGCTTCATGCTTGTAAAGTCACTTGATTGAACCCCAAATTAGGTGGCACAGAAATATATTCTGTCTTATGGAAAAAAATCCAAAGTTATATGATTTTAGCTGTAGAAAGCAGCAAATAAATTGCAAAAAATAATGCAATCTACCATCTAAAAAATATGTTAATAATTGTTAAAGCTATAGAGATTAATTATACCCTTCTGTCTTTTATAAATATTTAAATAATAAAGAATTTAAAAATCAAAATGATTTGACACAAGAGAACTGAAGGGCTACTATCTGTAATACACAGAGAATTTTTAGAAATTGTCAAAGGAAATATCTGAAATGGACATGATAAAGGATATAAGTAGAAAATGTGCAATATCACATCTAAACTACCAATAAATGTCAATATCGAAAGTAGCCCAAGAAATGGAAATTAACTTAAAGGTGGGTAACACGAAATTTTTTTTTAACGCAAAAATTTTTTTAAAGGTTAAATACTACCAGTGGCTGTGATTCTTAAAGAAAAAAATTATTTCTATACATTGCAGATGGTTGCTTGTATTGCTGTAGCCTTTCATTGGAAAACAATTTAAATTGAAAATTGACCCAGACACTTATGATCATCTATCACATAAAAATATTATATCCCATCAGTAGATACTTCCTAATGCATTGTAGTAAAAGAAAAAATGTTATCCCCTTCAACTGACAAAAGGTTGAATACAGTATCATGTAGCCACTAATGAAAAAATTAATTCTTTACCAGCTGACAAGGAAAGAACTTCACAGTGCATTCTGAACTGAAGGAGCCAAGACACAAATATATTCAGATATTATGACCCTATATTTTTAAATGAACAATGACAAATACTATATATATATATAAAAATATGTTTGTATATGATGATGGTAAAATATATTGAAGGGCACCTACCAGGTTACTCTCATTGGGTGTGGAAGAATGAGGAGTAGGGAAAGGATGGGGAAAATGGGTCATAATAAAAAAGATGCCTTTGATAAAAATGTCATATATTATGTAATACTATTTATGTAAATTTCTTTATATGTATAATAGAATGCAGGGTAGGGTATTTCCTGTAGTTTCAGGATTCTGGGCTTCAGCCTCAAAGCTAAGGATGATGAATTATAAGAAGTCCCCAAAAATAGGATCTGGAAACCTCTTCATGATACTAAGATAGGCTAACTGGCCCAGTGAATGTCACCCTAAAACCTTACCTAAGAGGAGTCCATTTATCGGGAATGAGGATTTGAGGGAAGAATTTGTAAGAATAGAGAGCACTAGAAATATCACTTTCCTTCCCTAGACCACAGTGAAGGGAATTGGACTCCAAGCATACTCCTCAGAGATATTGGAAACTCTGGAATGTTTTCCTCTGATTGACTGTGGAATAGGGACTTGAAAAATTTCTTGCTAGAACATGACACATGCCACTGGGTTTGGAGTATAAAGTGACTGGGCCTCACTCTCACAGAAGTTTGAAAGTCAGAACTCCCTCTAATAGATGTGGAAAGAGGAAAGCTGTGGGCAAAAACTTCTCTTCCACATGATGCTGGGAGTAACCCTGGCCTTAGGGCATGCCAGGTTAAAGCTGTCTTAAAGGACTGTGCTTGAAAGGATCTCAGATGTAAGAGTCTAAGAGGAGTTGATTGCCAGAGGGCAGGCCTGAGGGCCCATTGTGAGAAGTCAGCAAAGCCCATTGTCTGTGCCAGCAACTTCACAACGGAGCAAAAAATGCAAGTGAAGAATTCACAGACCTCTCTTCTATGATAGAGAAAAAGAGCAGGAGAAGAACACCATGTCTGGGCATTTAGGCACCTGCAGAAAGTATTGGCAGCCATGAAAATTAATAGATAGTCCTGGCTAATTGAAAAACTTTATTTATTTATTTATTCTAATCATAGTTGTGAGGGAAGAAAGGGGAGACATAAAAGAAAACAACCATACTTATTTTCTTTTGACTGCTGTTTCCTGGGCTGTGGAAAGAAGAGAAATCTTACATTGAATGGAAGATCAAAGTATTTACTTAGCTTAGACTAGAATTTTTCATTGCCTGAAAGTGACGATTAAGCACTGAAATCTGCCCACATTGCTGATAAGAAGTAGGGAGGTGAGAACCACTACAGCTTTTTCAAAGTTCCTTCATGAGTGGAAAATAAAACTGTTTTATGACTGTTACCCTATTGAGTTCATCACATTGTTATATAATAAAACCAGGGTGTTTGGGAGTTTTTACATCCCTTCACATAGCTACACATAGAGATGAATACATTAATGTTACCTCAAAGGGATGGGATTTCAGGGATTTTAAAAATGAAAGCGCAATTTTATTCAGTAGAACCCTTAAATTAGAATTAAGAGTTGCTGTTCATCTTTCTTTTAAAGCAAATACATTCTCCTAAGTCTTATCTTTAACTGCAACTACCCAGACACCAGCAAAACCCGTCTTCTAATGTGCACACACACATATGCATACACGCAAGAATGCAAAGAGAATGTCCTCAAAACACTTCAATACTAAGTTTCTGAGACTTTCTCTGCACAGACACAATTTGTGTGGCTCATTAAAGTATGAGTCTCAATCAAAAAATATATAAAACCTTAAGTATTCAAATATGCAGCACAATCAAGCAAGCATACCAGCTGATTGTTAAAATATTCAGCCTGTTGAGTAAATCCCATTAAAGAGAAATTTAGAGGCTAAAATATGCTTAAAATTAGTAAAATATGTGATTTCAGTTTTCAAGTATATTCAAATGTTTCAAAAGATGCAAGAACTTGTTGTGAGAAAAGATAGAAAACAAACTCTGATAGAAACGAAAGCCTGCAACAGGTCTATGGTAGTGGGTTCTAGTGAGACGAGCATGAGGGTTGGGAGCAGGAACAAAAGATTTGGTCCCCCATATCACAGATCTTTTGAAAATTTCAGAAAATTAGAACATGGTATGGTGAATATCATACGGTAAGATTAGTTCCTCTTTCATTTAGAGCAGAGATCCTCAAATTTTTTGGCAGCAGGGACCGGTTTCATGCAAGACAATTTTTCCATGGATGAGGGTGGGGTGGGGGGTGGTTTCAGGATGATTCAAGAGCATTATATTTATTGTGCACTTTATTTCTATTATTATTACATTGTACTATATAATG
>NW_012150807.1:431014-435840 GCF_000956105.1 Propithecus coquereli
TGGCCTGAATTCAACAACTTTATCTGCCGACTTGAACACAGTTGTTGTTTTCCCCTAAAGTGACAGATTGAGTTCGTTGAACAGGTTAAATATGTCATAAAAGTAAACAAGTTTTGCAACCCATTCTGTGCCCCTGAAATATGCTGCCAGTGGTGACTGTTTTTCTAAAAGAAGTCTCTGGAGTGGCTCTTATTACTCAAAAACTCTGGCCAGTGATCTACCTTTAGAAAGACATCTCATTTCTTTATATAATAGAAGACATGTGTGCTCTGTGCCCATCTCCTCACAGAGCTGTGCAAATAGACATGAGTTAAGGGTATGTACTTTAATGTGATTGATAATGTCAATCACATCCTACAAAACATTATTTAGTTCAGGTGACATTTTTCAGGTAGACAGCATTTACCTATGGATGACACAGTGCATAGACTCACATTCAGAAGCGACACCCTTGACCCAAGTCATGAAACCAGAGAGCCGTCCAGCCACGGCAGCCTCTCTGTGCATATACACAAAATGACCAATTCAGTTTTCCTCATATGTAATCATTCAAAGACTTGAATGGGTCTGCAGCCAGGGTGTTGGTTGGCAACAAAACTGCACATAACATATCCTCATGCACATCCTTCTGAAAAATGTATTGCATAAAAACAAGCCTTTGTTGCCTACATTGGTAGACTCATTAACTTGGATTGTGTACAATAGTGACTCATTAATCCTAACAATTGTGACTTAATGTCATCTGTTATTTCATCAATTTGTCTAGTTATGCTGCTAGCAGTAAGAGGAACACATGCCACCTTTTGAACTTTAGCCTTTCCTAAAAGTTCAAAGCAAACATCCTTAGCAGCAGGCAGGATCAACTCTTTACGACTAGTCTCCCATCCAAGTAGTAACCAGGGCCAACCCTGCTTAGCTTCCAAGATCACATGAGATCAGGCACATTCATGGTGGTATGGCTATAGATGTAACTCTTCACTAATAGTAACAGGCTTCTTAGCTTTAGCAATGCGCTTAGCCACTAAGAATTATGCTCTCAGTTCAGACACATTTGATGAAGTGGTGGCCTTCAATAATTACTTCTGTTCTTTGTGTTCACATTTTTTTTCTTTCGAAAAACTCCAAAGGCTTGTCTTTTAATACAGGGTGGCTTGGTCTCCATGTAGTGATGCAGTTTTGAAGGTTTCATGGCTTCATTGGACAGCTGGTCACCACATATTATACAAAGTGGGCTTAGAGAATGTGAATCACCTGTTGCAATTAACCCTTAATTCAAGTAGGCAGCTTTCATTTTGTTGGCAGTCTTAGAGTCTTCTTTTGTCTCATCATTGGGTCTTTCCCCCTTTTCAAAGAAGCTCTCCAGTGACCTTTGTTTTTTGGTCATTTTTTCTTGTGGGCTTATCAAACCTGTGACTGAGACAAGTGTGCAGTGAAGGAAAGAGGCGAAGATGGAAGTGATAAATAAAATAACGGGCAGGCCACAAGTGGACTAAAATAAGTGTCAGATTCCAACGTAAAGCCTACCACCAGATGTAGCTTTACAACTGAAGTAAGATGCTTATTTGCCACTATAAAGCTTGCCATCAGATGCAGCTTAATTGTCACTTGCCACTCACTGATAGGGCTTTGATAAGAGTCTGCAAGCAATTGTTTTATTATGGTCTCTGTGCAGTCAAACCTCTCTGCTAATGATAATCTGTATTTGCAGCCACTCCCCAGCACTAGCATCACCTCCTCAGCTCCACCTCAGATCATCAGGCATTAGATCCTTATAAGGAGCATGCAACCTAGATTTCTCACATGTGCAGTTACAGTACGGTTTATGCTTCCATGAGAATCTAGTGTGGTGGCTGATCTGACAGGAGGTGGAGCTCAGGTGGTGATGCCAGAGATGGGGAGTGGCTGTAAATACAGATGAAGCTTCATTCACTTGCTCGCTGTTCACCTCCTGCTGTGTGGCCCGGTCTCTAACAGGCCTCGAAACAGTACCAGTCCACGACCAGGGAGCTGGGGACCACAGCACTACAGGAATGGCATCTTAGTCCCCTGGAGAAGATATAAAGAGCCTAGGGGTAGCAACTAAGGCACAAAAAGGGAGGCATTTTTGTAAAATTGGCAGAAAATGCCTTTTCATCTTCCAAGAAAATGTTGTGAGGCAAAACTGTCAATTTAGCACAGCTTTCCTTTAAAACCATTTCCTTATTTTGTACATTAATTTTTGAAACTTGTTCCACCACAAAGAATAAAACTGTCTCTTTGAAATATTGTGGCTGATGCTTACTTATACTATGTGCCTTGATTATGTTACATCAGTCACTTCATGTATCTTTATTTAATATAAAAAGGAACATTTAAAAATATTTATATACTCTCTCTTTTGGTCAACTTGGCATGTGATAGGAAGGGATATGGCTGGTTTCACTTAAGCAGGCACTGTGCAGCCTTTCCGTAAATGTGCAGATGGGCAGTTGGTAATATCAAGGAGTCTTTTGCACAGATGGGGGCGTAAAAATGATTAGTGGAAATTACACAGGAAGATTCATTCAGCTCATGGCAATGTAACAGTGTAGGAATTATGGTTTATATTTGTGAGCTAAAATAGGACATAAAAAAATTGGCCTATCAAAAAAAAAAAACTGTAATCAATGCAGCAATCAGTACCCAGAAGTCCTATAACATATTAAACTTATGGTCATTTTAGAAATACACAGAAGGCTACAATTTAGCTTTATTCTTACTCAGGCTTTTCCCTCAACTGGTTTTAAACACGTTTATTAGGAATCATATTCTCCTAGCAACAACAGTTTGGCTTAGAAACACCTTTGGGAAATTTTACTCATTTTAAGTTTTTTCATCTCCCTTTAATGGCTAAGCTATGCAACTTTTCATGACTATTTAAAAGCTAACATGGCATTTATGTAAAACAAAAACAATTAAACAAACAAACAAAAACCCTACAGATCCATCTATAAGAATATTTGATTTTCCTCTGGTCAAAATATAGCTAAGTAATCTTCAGTTGCATTCTATGCAATATTGTTTTACCATGTGTGTTTATTTATCATCTACACCTGAGATTTTAATTAAAGGTTATTTAAATATGTAGAAAAAAGAACATTTATTTTACAAAGGGAAAATCACTATCGAAAATCTTGGAAAGATGACTCAATCGCACTTCTAAAATATTTCTTAAAAGTAAAGATCTATGGGCTTCATCTCTAAAATTAAGAGTATGGGTACTTTTTTAAAGAAAAATGAAATTGATTTTTTAGACCCCAGGTATATGTAAGTTGACCTTTCTATTTTGGGGGCTATTAATCCATATTTTATCAAAACTATATCTAAAGTTTAATTTAGTCTCACTGTGCTTTGTGGCATTATAATGTAGTGTCTCTGAAAGCTTCTAACATGAGGTCTGTCAAAGGGCACCCAAAAACAACTTAGATGTAGAGTGGAAAAATATCCCATTCACAATGGCAACAAAAGCATAGCATTCCTAGGTGTAATAGGTGTAAGACTTACAAGAAACATTCAAGCCATATGCAAGGAAAATTATTATGTTCTCTACAGGCACACAAATGAAGTCTTCAAAGTATAGGCATACATTGTCTTAAAAAATAAGACAAAATATAATATCAAATTTCTTTAAATATTTTTCTAGACTCAATGCAATTCCAATGAGATTATCCAAAACTTGATTAAATAGTTTAAAAGGTCATCTGCAAGAATATAAAGGCAAGATATCATGAGGAACTTCCTAAAAACAAAGTAGGAATGGGACAGGTACTTTCAGAATTCCACATGTTTTAGGAAAGTACACTAAAAATAAGTGAATAACACTGATTCAAAAATAGGTGCATTAACCTATGGAACAGAGTATAACGCTGATTCAAAAATAGGTGCATTAACCTATGGAACAGAGTAAAGGATCAATAAATAGATGTAAATGAGTATAACAGTATGGAGAGTAAAGTTTTAAAAAAAGGGGATAAAGCATAAATAAGTGTTTGTAAGGGAAGAAATTATGCTTTTTGTCAAATTGATTCTATAACACATTCATTCAATATTTAATTTCTTGTATATATACTATATGCAAGAACCTGCTCAACTTGCTAGAGGTAGTAAAGTAAAGAAGAAAGACAAAGTCCACACTCCCATAGGGCTTAAATTCTGGTGAGGGGAGACAGGTAATAAATAACAAATAAATACATGGTATATTAGGTATGCTAAAACTGCTTAATGCAATGAAACAAGGATAAGGGAGGCAGAGTGTGACGGCAGAATGGAGCTGTGCTATTTTATGGAGGCTGTCCAAGGAAGTTATTCTTCTAAGTGGCATTTATGCAATCTAATGATGTACTTTTGTCTAAAAGATTGACAATGATGAGAAAAAGAGACAACATTAGTATAAAGATATAGGGAATTAGGTAGTTTCATGTGCTGTTGGTGAAAGTGTAGATTAAATGCAGTTTTTATGCTCTGCGTTTTGCCAATATGCATAAGACTCTTTTTCTTATTAAGGAGATAAACAAGTGACAAGATTCATATGGAAGCATTTTTTATATTCACATAAAAAAGGAAATTTCTTCAAATTTATTAAAAGGAAATGGCGTAATAAAATTAAGGACTCTTTAACTATGAAGATGTTGTGTACCCATGGAAAATTAAATAAAATGCTTTGTCTAATAAAAAATTATACAATTGAAAGTACAGTGTAACTCCACGAATATGAAATTATGCATCAATTAACATTTGTTCCCCCATCCACACATATGTACGAGTCTGGAAAGTCACTTACCAAATATTAACACAGATAACTTAAAGGA
>NW_012150807.1:437610-460698 GCF_000956105.1 Propithecus coquereli
TGTAATTGCCATTGGGTCTTAGTCATAAATTCTTTAAAGGATGAAACCATAAGAATATAGAAGAAAATGTAGAAAAAACTCTTTAACTTTATTTTTGTAGGAATCCATAGCAGACTTTATTTTGTGTGTGTAATGAAACATAACATCATTTTTCTAAGATCATACATTAACAAATGATTTTCAGATGAAGTCTGATAATAGCATTACAAGTGTGATCCTTATACTATGACCCCTATAAAATTCTATAGAAGTGAACATTTATAGATTCAGCAAATACATACTTGATGTGTACTATGTGTCAGATACTGTACTAGAGTAGATTCTAGAATAGAAGAAAAAAAGGAACAGGTACATGCCCCATCCTCATGGAACTGTGTAGGACAAAAAAGCAGTACAATGAACCTCCTGATAAAGTCTCTTCCCTAAATAGAAATAGGAAAAGACTATAAAAAACAAATAAATTTGATTAGACAAAGTGTTAGTGAAAATGGAAAAAAAATAAAATTTATTATAATAAAACCACTTATTATGATGACCAACTTGCTTTCACTTATGATATTTAGGCCTCTTAAGAAACTGGGTTACTATTACACATTTCATGCTTTTTCACAGCAGGGAACTATTTATGATTGCCAGAGGTTTATGCCAGCAAGATTATTGCAATACAGGAAAGGGAGTGGAATGAGGTTTGACATGGGCCTTGGTCAAAAATAGGATTTGAGCAGGCAGATAGCAAGTGTAATAGCTGTTTTAGCAAAGGCAAAAAGGTGTGAAAGTGAAACAGGGAATAAATCTACTGGGTTTGAATAGGGATTAGGACTAAAAGAAGAGAAGGCTTATCTCTGGAAAGGCAGGGTTAGTTAGATTGGCCAGGCCTTTGAGTTCCAACTTAAGGAGCTTGGACTTTGTCCTAAAGGCAAGCGAGTCAAGTGTCTTATTTTTGAGTCTGCCAGCGACACTGCTGAAACAATGTTTTAGAAAGGTTGATCTAGCTGGGGATTACAGGCTGCACTGACAGGAGAGAAACCTACTGTAAGTGAAAGAGGAAATAAAGGAATGCATAAAAGATACTGTCATGAAATAGAAAGTATGAAAGACATAGAAATTTGGATTTAACACTTTAGTGTATAATATACTCTAATAGGTGTTTCATGTCTATTTTCCCTTTGTCTTTTTTATTGTTACCTAATATTACAATCACCAAATTCAGACAAGCTAGTTGTTTCAAACATTTGGGATGTCTGGGAAGGCACCTATATGGTTAACAGAAATGTTCATTTTTCAGAGAGTCGATTTGCAATTTGGAAAGTTCATATCCATCTTCTGGGAAGTAATCAGGAGAACAAAAGTGACCTGCACAAAGAAAAATAACTGACTCCAGGAAAACGATGGAAGTGCAAAATAGAAAAAGGTGTATTTCTGGATTAAGCACTCTACTTCTGTACTAGCAATGCAAACTGAATAACTTCCCCCCAAATCCATTAGCATCAACATTTTATCACTTGATGTCTTGGATGGAATTAGTAAGGATTTGAATTGGAATAAATGTCTGTGAATGTAGGTATAAAAAACTATAGCAACTAAAACAAATGAAATAATAAATAAACGAGTCTTCTGTGAATTGCGGAAAGATAGCAAAGAGGGGATTGTAGAAAGAAAACTGTCATTTTCAATCCAGACTACACTCACATTAGGGGAATGTACTGTCTGTCAGGTTACATAACAATGCTTTTTCAGAGGGGTATGTCATCCAGGTGTGAGAAGTATGTCCTGCTGTTAGGAACAGTTTCCTGGCAGGGAATACCTCCCACTAGCAGAGGTAATGATCAATCTGCCATATTATAACAGCATAATTTTAATCTAGTCCCTGGGCCAGACTTCAGTAGTCAGGTGAAGCAGTATATAAGAATATCTCCTTCTTACATAGCTGTGGAACAAAAGAAGAAATAATTTCTTAGTATTATTTCATTTCCGAGTCTCATGTTCATACCTTTGCTCATGGTTTTCCTTTTCTTCAGAACATCCTATCTACTTTTCTTGTCTACATGCTGTATCTTATTCTTTTAAAAGATTCATCTTAAATGCTACCTTTGCTATGAATGCTTACCCAACTCACTTTTCTACTCTAACCTGCTATATTTAATTCTTCCTCTTTCAGAAACCCACACACCTTCAATCACTATCGTGATGTAGAATTTGAATGATAAACTTGATTTATATCCCTATTGGCTTGTAGGATTCCTGAGGGTATTATTGGGTCTTAATTATTAACTATGTATTAACTATCCTCAGAATCTAATACAGTACCTAATAAGCTATATAGAGCTTAATTAATGTTAATGCAATATTTTTCTTTCCTCTCCTCAGCGTTAATAATCCACAAAGATGCTGGTATACTCTTTCCTGTGTAGATATGGCATACATGGAATTAATTGTCTAGTGTATTACCACCTCGAAGGAATATATGGAGATATTGTACTTAAGTTAAAACTATGCAGTGACTCATCTATATGGATGAAGTTTAGTTATGCTTGGGAATCTCAATATTAGTGTTGCTTTTGTTCTTGGTGGTTGGAAGATGAAGTGATTATTTAACTCATGCTCTATAATTCTGATCAAGAGGCATTATTCTCCTTATAGATGAGACACGGCTTGGATGCTCAATATTGTACCCATTTTTTTTTTATGAACTCTTTCAAAAAACTGACTGAAAGATTAACCTGTCTGGATACATATGAAGCATTCATATAGCTTGTGGTTATCAAAATTATTTTTAGTCTCAGAGACTATAGTTGCAAACAAATAATGATCCAGCATTCCTGTCTTAGGAGTTGGGGCTTACTTTACTCCTGATCTATTTCTCAGTGCTCTCAATCTGCTTTTTAAAAGATGAATTTATAATCTAGAAAGACTTATGATTTTATAATCAGGGAAGATTCATTTTGGAAAGGAGCTTGTGGAATTTTTAGCCCACTCATGATTACAGGACAGATATCGTCTCTCTCTTTAGCATCCCAGACAAGTGCCATCCAGCCTCTAGAAAGCAAGATATTAATAGTATAGCACTCTCTGTGATGGAAATTTAATTAGCTTGAAAGACTATTCATTGTTTTATATCATACATGATATAATACAGTCTTAATGTTATAATTAATGTTTAATCTAACCCGTCTCCCACATATAACTATTGATAAATCCAATTTCAGTAATTTTTTTCTTCTTTTGATATAACACAAGAGCTCTGGAGCTAAAATGTCTAAGAAACTGGAGCAGCAACCTTTGGTAGTGCATTTTATTCATCACCAGAATGCTTATTGTCTGAATCCCCACATGCTGCTTTTAATATCAACTCCTTCTGGGCTAAATTTAGGCTGTTATGGAATCCCAAACACTAATTATTTAATCCTCTGGCATGCACATAGACTCCCCATCAGAAATTTAACACCTCAAAGATAAAATTTAGCACCTCAAGTCCTCATCAATTACAGAATTAAAAGGCAAAAATCTTCTGACACTAGCTTGAGAAAAGATAACTGAGTTATCTAAAACTCGGAGTTCTTTTTGCCCCCTTGAGATAAAATAGTACTTTTTTGCTTGTCTTTCTTGATAGCCTAGAGAAAAAATAAGATTGGTCTAATTTTTTAGTGAGTGTAGTTCTAGCTGTTCAAGAGCTCTTCCATAGATTGAATTGATGTTTACCTTTTTGTAAATTTTAATCCTTGTTCTTAGTTCAGTTTCTTGAAGCCACAGCATAATAATAAATAAAACAATAATAAGCACTTTTACAATGACCATTGTTAACATTTTATTTTTAAGATCATGTATTGTAAACACCTCTAAGCAATCTTTAAACATATGTTTATCTATGTACTTATCATTTGAGGTATTTGCCACTATTCCCACTTTAGAACTGAGGAAATGACAGCCTAGAAAGTTTAAACAATCTTTACTCAGCTAGGAAATGACCAGCCCAAGTAAAGATTTTTAACTCAATTTTAACTTCAAAACTCATTTTTATTAAGAATTGCATAATACCACCATGTGAATGTCTCTTGTGCTGTTTGGAGAAGGCTCTTTGGAAGCCAAAAGCCAGCAGATCAGAGGAGTCATGAATGGACAGAGGACTGTTGTACTCTCTTGGTAAGGGCTAAAAAAGTATTTCTCCTCTTCCTCTAACAATTTTTAACTTAATTAAAACTTGTGCTACTAGGTTGCACTATCTGTTTCTTTCTTAGGTTCTGAACACTACCGTCTATCATTTCATCTACTTATCCAAACACTTCTAATCCTGTCTTTTTTTGGCCCCCATGAGAAACTCAGGTTCCTCTGACCTTATGACTTTGTAGGTATTCAGAATCCATTTCATGTCCTAACTCCCTTCACAGGTCACGTTAGATCCCACAGTTCTTACTTTGCAAAGAATCTTCTATAATCTTTTGCCACTGGTTTCCTTATTTAGATTCACCTGATTAATCTCTTTCTCTGAGTAAACTCAACTGAACAACTAAATAAATAGAGCTAGAGAAATTTACTAGGATCCACAGATTTCAAATTGACTTTTTATACTGCAAGACAATTCTACTGCACTTTCTCCTTCTCTATGGGTTGCTTTGATTCATAGTTCCTGATGAAAATAGAGGCAGTCAAGTGAGATTCAGCTATCTCTCTGATCACAAAAGCAAACAATTTTATTCCACCTTTGTTTGCACTGTACTCCTTTCTACCTGTATAACACAAGTGTCCTTGCCCCATATCAGCCCAATCCCTCAATTTGTGCTATGTATCTCAAGCAATCCTACATTGTCCCTCTTTTACTTAAAGTAGTGTCAGCTAAGAGCTCAAAACCCCTCATACAACAGTTCAAGACCAGAGTTCCCGATCTACGTAAAAATGGCTTCCCTTAATTTAAGGAATCATAGAATGAGGTTCCTTCTATCTTATAGATTCAGTTTCTCTGGGGCTGTGTCATCAGAATGGAAAGGAGAACATGGAGCATGGCATACACACCTATTATAAAAGTGGCATACATCACCTTATCTCATATTCCATGGGTGAGAACTAATTGCAGGGTCATACCTAGAGGTGAAGTGGGAAGTGTAGTCTCCAGTAGCAGGCAACTAATTATAATCAAAACAATGTTTTGTAAGAAAAATCAAAAACTCTTTGTGTACAGTTAAGGATACTTTTCCATAAGAATACAGTAAAGGAGAGCAAAAGAGTGGAAAGTCTTGTTTAGAAGTAAATAAATAAATAAACCTAGAAAAGTGATTTTTTTTTTTTTTGCTTTTAAAAAAAAAGAACTTTCAAAAAGGAGGATGTGCTCAACTGTCTTGAATGCTGTTAAGAATTTGGATAAAATGAGAAGGAAGGGGTTATGGAAATGAGAAAGCCCTAGCTCATTCTTAAATTTACAAAACCAGTTCCAATGAGTGACTGAGAAATAATATCAAATGGTGTGGGCTGAAGGAAAAAAAAAGTTAAGAAATTTTCTCTATTTTGTATGTTGTCAGTATAAATAACACTTTTTAGTATTTTTGCTGTGAAGGTGAGTAAAAAAAGATGACTCAGTAAGTTGAAGAACGGCTTGGTTAATTTTCAGAAGCACATAGATATATGAGTAAACAAAGAAAGGTATAAATATAGTGCAAATATTTCTGAAATTTTTTGAAGTTGCTATTTTCATACAAGTATCAACTAAAACAGCACATTTATTCATAATGTTGCATCCTTATCTCAGGGAAAGATGGATTTATGACTTTTTTGGTGGTTGTTTCTTTTTCATAAATAATGAGATTTTTCTTGATTGGAATGTTGTCAGCCTTCAGGAACCTGTCTTGGCAGGATGCCACTTCTTTCTTCTCACTTATGTTACCTCTTCCTTTCAAATAAACAGATCCTTCACAGGTGGGCTTCAATAACATGAGTTCTAATTACTTGACATTTTAATCTAAATAAAATATTTAGCATTATATTTTGGTACAAACAAAGCAGAAAATTTAGTTCAAAAGAATCACCATATTTTTTTTTAAAATCTCCCCAGGTAAGGAAGAAAATACAGTCTAAAATGAGTTGTATATATCTTTATATCTTTTTTTAGAAAAGGAGATACCTATTTTAAATCACCAATAGTTACAAGAATGCTTGCATTATTTGTCTCATGGTAGGACAGATCGCATAATAATATTATTTACTGCCAACTTTTCCCAAACAGTACACCCTCTAACTCGATTTCTTCTTGAGACTCGTGAAAAGTATATTTCTAAATATCTCAAAATCAAATTGTCAACTCCAGCTTATTCTCAGATTATTCCTTTTTGTCAGATGCCATAGATTCTGAGCAGTAACCCATGAAGGTGAGCGTGTAAGGAAAATATACACTGGGTGCTGGTATCGCCAGGACCTCCAAGTCAGACTGCACAGTTTGTGCACTGCACAGAGAAGCTGTTCCTGGGAGTGGGAAGCTGAAATACAGTTTACTCTTTGCTCATTAATCTATGCACACTAGTACAGGGCTGTGTCACCTGAAGCAAACATCCTTTCCTCATTTGTTCACACACAGGAGGCTTCTCTTATGTCTCATACAAGGTTTCTATGTAGCCTGGTGGTGCCTCTAATACCCACTTCTCTGGAAAAGTCCAGACAACACAAATATGTAACTGCTATGTGCAGAGCTGTCTGTTTTTTCCACAGTTTGTCCTCTCTGTCTTTTACTCATTAAATAATCTAAGAATTAACACATTTATTGACATTCTACTAGGTGCATTTTTCTAGGAGTCTTGTATATATTTTCTTTTTACATTTTCTAAAATAAGCCTTCAATATAGATACAGTTATTTTCATTTTAAAGAAAAGTAAATTGAGATTCAGGGAGTTTAATTAACTTGCCTTATATCTAATAAATAGCAGAAACAATTTTTTAAGTCTATGACTCTGAAGCCAAAGTTCATTTACTTTCTAATATGTATTTTAATATTTGTGTTGTAAGTTATAAAAATGCTTCTCACTGTGAACAATTTACACTATTTTCTTTAAAATATGTAAACTATGCCAATAAACCCTCATAGTAACAATGTAAAAAGTGGAAAAGGCAGGTATTAATACCTTAATTCCACAGATAAGAATGCCGAAGCTTAGAAAGATTAAATGACTTGCCTTTGGCCACAGCTTCTAATTGATAAAAGTAGAGTAAAAACACGTCATCTGATTCCTTTTCTCTTGCTCTATCCCTCTTGACTAACATATCCTGTTAAATAAATTATTTAAATTTTATAGCAGATTAAAACATCTTTAATATTTCTATTTCTAGCCAAGATGGTGTAACTGGAATCAGATTGCTAAACTCACCTAATAATTGTAGTAGTGTTTTGGTTGATTCTGTGAGATTTCTATAAAGTAGATCATTTCATTTGTCAGTAAGAACTATTTCATTTCTTCCTACCCAATCAGAAAGCTTTTTATTTATTTTTCTTGCTTGTTTTCATTGATTATAGCATCCAGTAATATGTCAAATAGAAGTTATAAGAGGAGATATCCTTGTCTTGTTGCTGTTTTTAGCAACAAGATCAGCAACACTTAATTATTTACCATTAAATACGATATTACCTGTAGGTTTTTCATGGATACTCTTTATCAGGTTAAAAGAGTTCCCTTTCTTCCTACATTTCTAAGTGTTCTTATCAATAGTGATGTTATTCTAGGTTCTTTACATTTGTAAATAACTTCAAGTTTATCATTTAAAAAAATTGAAACTCTGTTAATAGTTGCATGCATGGTTAAGGTCAGTGGTCCCCTAATTTTTTGGCACCACGGACTGGTTTCATGGAAGATAATTTTTCCACAGATGGTGGGGTGGGGAAGGCAGAGCTCAGGCAGTGATGTGAGCCATGGGAGCAGCTGTAAATACAGATGAAACTCTGCTTGCTCCATGCTGCTCACCTCCTGCTGTCTGACCACTTTCTAAGTTTCATGGAAGACAGTTTTTACAGGGGTGGGCAGTGATGTGCAGCCCGGTTCCTAACAGGCCATGGATCAGTACTGGCCGCCTCCTGGGAGTTGGGGACTGAGGTTTAAGATCATTACATCTTCCTTTTGAAGTGACTTCTTTATCATTATGGAATGACCTCTTTATTTCTAGTAATATTACTCTGATATCCAATTTGTCTAGTATTAATAATAATATAACCAACCCAGCTTTCCTTTGATTATTGTTAGCAAGGTATATTTCATTTTATTCTTTAACACATAACCAGTTTTTGTTTTACATTGGCAGAATATAGATGGGTTTCACTTTTTATCCAATGTAATAATTTCCACCTCTTAATTGGTATATTTGGACCACATACATTTAGTGTGATTAGTGATATGGTTAAATGTAAATCTATTGTCTTCCTATTAGTTTTCTATTTGTCTCAACCGTTTTTCATTCCATTTTCCACTCTTTCTGCCTTTCTTAGATTAGAATATATTCTTATGATTATATTTAATCTCACTTTTTGGCTTATTAGGTATAACTCTTCGTTATTTTAGTAGTTGCTTTAATGTTTATAGTTTACATCCTTAACTATTACATTGAACTTTCAATTGATATATATGACTTTACATATTATTTAAGAACCTAAAAATAGTATATTTTTATTTCTTTCCTCCATCATTTTTCATATTATTGTCTTATTTTTAATTCTACATTTATAATATAGCTCATGATACATGACTATTATTCTTGTTTAAACATTCTATTTTCTTCTAAAGGGTTTGGAATAATAAGAAATATCTCCCATGACTATCCCTATAGTTTCTATTTCTGGTGCTTATCATTTCCATATCTCCACCTAATACCATCTTCCTTTTGCCCGAATGACTTTCTTTTACATTTCTTACAGTGTGAATTTGCTGATGATGAATTCTTTCCTTTATTGTAAATCTTAAAAAGCATTTATTTTCCCTTATTTTTTGAAAGATACTTTCACTAGGTATAGTATTCTAAATTGATATGTAATTTTCTCTTTCAGTATTTTAATAATGTTATACTGTTTTCTAACTTGTATGGTTTTTCATGAGGAGTCTGTTGTCATTGTCATCATTGTTTCTCTATATATACTGTGTCTTTTTTTTCTTGCTCCTTTTAAGATTTTTCTCTTTATTGCTACTCTTAATAATTTTAATACAGTGTATCTTATTATAATTCTCCTCATGTTTTTTGCTTTCAGTCTGTTGAAATTTCTGACCTCCATGTTTATAGTTGTCATCAAATTAAAAAAATTCCAGCCATTGTTTTTTGTATTAATTTTACTGACTACACCTTTCAGGAATTCTTATTACTCCTATATTACCTTGTTTTAAATTGTCCCACATCTCAATGATAAATTTGTTAAATTTTTTGCTGTTGTTTTCTCTGTGTGTCATTTTGCTTCATTTCCATTGTGTTGTCTTCAGGTTCACTAATATTTTTCTACCATGTTTACTTTGCTCTTCATCCCATCCAATGTAATTTTTATCTCAAATATTGTAGTTTTCATCAGTAGAAATTTTATTAGGATCCTTTTTGTTTTCTGTGTATCTGCTTATCTGTGTGAACATATGTAATACAGTTACTTTTAACGTCCTTTTTATGTCCTTTTATGCTAATTCTCACATCTGTGTTACTGTGGTTATTTTGATGAATTGACTTTTCTTCTCATGATGGGCCACATTTTCATAATTCTTTGCATACTGGTAATTTTTATTCAGACATGCTTACATTGAAAAATTTAGCTTGTTGGTTCCTGAATGTTTGTGTGTATGTGTATATGTATTGTCTCCATTTTAATCATTCCTTTAATATGTGTTCAGGACTAGAGCCATTTTTAGTCCAGTACTATTTTCCCTCACTACTGCTGTAGGATCCTCTGAGTGCTTTATCCAATATCCAGTACATTGTGATGTTTTCCCACTCTGGCTAGTGGGAGTTGTTAGTCTTCTGGAGTTAGCATTGGGCATTATTTCTTCTAACTTTTTCATATTTTTTTTTCCTAGCCCAACTTTGGGTGGTTTCCTCATGCGAATGGGCTGGGCGGTGCTATCGGAAATGCTTGTGATGATGCTTTGTAGATCTACACAGTGTTCTCTCTGTGTAGCTCTTTCCTCTGTGTTATTTTTTCTCATGAACTATAACTGCCTTGATGTTCCTGAGTTCTCAGCTCTGTTTCCTCAAATCTGGAATCTCTCCCTGCCCAGAGATGGCCATAAACTTTCTCTAGGTAATAAGTTGGGACAATCACAGGGCTCATTTCATCTGTGCTTTGTCTCTCAGGAATCACCATTCTTCATCTTCTGTACAATATCTTGAAAATCATTGAATTGTAGCATTTTCCTATTAGTTGTTTTAGGTAGAAATATAAATGCAGTGTCTGTTACTCCACCTTGGTTTGAAACATAATTTAACTGTATTATTTTTTTATATCATTCTTTGAGGGTTAGGCTTGAATCTTCTCCTGCCTCCCCAATCATACTGTAAGGAACTGATTCCCTTAATAAATCCTTTTCTGCTTAAATGATATAGAGCGGTTTCCATTAACTACAGTGGAATACTGAATGGTACAGATATTATTTAAAGAAAACATGCATTTTTGTGTAAAATTAAAAATGTTTCCCATTACACCAATACACATGCATACCCATTCTCTCTTACACTCTATTATATAAAAGTCTTTGTATTAGTCTGCAAGGGCTGCCATAACAAAACATCACAGACTAGGTGGCTTAAACAACAGAAATTTGTTTCTCAAAGTTCTGGAATCTAGAAGTCCAAGATTAAGGTGTTGGCTTAATCTTGGCTTCTCCTATGATCTTTCTTCCTGGCTTGCAGGATACCATCTTCTTGTGTCAGCCTCACATGACTTATTCTCTGTGTGTGTACATCTTACTATCTCTTTTCCTTTTCTTATAAAGATACCAGTAATATTGAATTAAAGCTCTGCACTTAAGACCTCATTTAACCTTAGTTACTTTCTTAAAGGCCCTTTCTTCAAATACAGTCACATTGAGGGTTAGGTACTCTCAACATATGAACTTTTTGGGGGGAGGGACACAATTTAATCCTTTAGCAATCCTATTATTAAGTTCTAGTTATGTGCCTTAACTGTTTTCCATCAATACTTATTTGACAAACTCTCATATACATCAATCCTTTTAAACATTTATATAAAATAATTTTATAGCATTATGGCTATGTATATTATGGTAACATCTATCTTTATATTAGCAAATATCTTCAAAAAATAGCTCTGTATTTTGTACCACAGAAGTGATACAGGGCTTTGCAATTAAATAGGTAAGAACTTTATTTCTGGTTTCACCTTTTAAAAGCACAAGATCTGAAATCAGAAAGAAAAGTGCTTTAATCTTGGCCCTGCCATTTAGTAGCTCTGTGTTTTGTTCAAGTTCCTTTAACTTCTTCACCCTTTTCATCCTCAAATGTAAAACAGAAAGAGATCTTGTAAAAATTAATTGAGCTAGTAATTATAAACCACTTTGTCAAGTGTGTCTGGAACATAGTTAATGCTAGACACGCATTTATTGTCTTTACCGTAACTTCTACTCTTCTTAACCGTAATTGTACATGCTGGATTGTCTGTTGCCAGGTCAGCATCAGCATTGTTAGTGCTGACTAAGGCTGGGAACTGCTTTTCTCAGAATTCTCTTTGCTGTGTGGTTCTGAGTTAGTGTTTACTAAAGAGAAATCATCTGAGATTGAAAAATAGATATAGGTCAGAAAGTGTGGCTTTATATAAGGCGGGAGCGGTTTGCACAATCATGACAGCTATTCAGATCTTCCCTTGAGCTTTCACTTTGTGGTCCCGCTTCTGAAATGTGGATTTTCCATTTGTAACAGTCTTTGAGGTTGAAGAGGTTAGTGACTATTCTATCTTGTAGCCATAGTCATTCTGACCTTCACACTTCAGCTTCTGGTTTTCCACAATCATTAAGTCTTATTTATTATATTAAACCCCCTTTTCCTGTGATATATGGAGAAGATCTGCTTTCATAAAGGAAATTAAATTAATAAATCACCAGGGGGTTATAAGGGATACCAAATGAGATAACATCCATCCTTAAAGACCCTTAGCAGAGTACTTGACACACAGGACATGCTCAGTGTTTTGACCAGCAGAACCCGTTTCTGGAGTCACCCAAAATCAACAGGAAGGGAGTTCCAGGAAGGGAGTGCCCCAAACAGTTCAGAGATGGAAATGGTTGGGATTCCAAAGAAAGAAGCACTATACCAAATGAATAGCTGTTACAAGAAGGAAGAAAGGAAGAAAGAAAGAAAGAAAGAAAGAAAGAAAGAAAGAAAGAAAGAAAGAAAGAAAGGAAAGAAAGAAAGAAAGAAAGAAAGAAAGAAAGAAAGAAAGAAAGAAAGAAAGAAAGAAAGACTAAATGCTAGGATTATTAATCTGAAGCATCTATCAGGGAAACTTACATATAGAGTGATGTAGGACTCCTTGCTATAGACAGTAAGAGAAAGAGATGTTCCACCTTGATATGTATGTCCTCCATGAGGGGCTTTGATCATGGAGTTTATATGGAGGTTTAAGGAATTTGGCTGAGGTCTGAGACTAGTTTCTATGTGTTTAGCAACAGGGTTAATCTCTCAGTATTTTCTAGAAACGACCTAAATGGCTTTCTCAGTGTCTGGGAATGTTCAAGGTCCCAGCTCACTCAGGTTCAAGCATGCAGGAGAAAGCATGCAGCTGTCCTGGTCACAGGGCAGTCAAGCTACTCTGTGCTTCTCTGTCAGGGCACAGAAAGAAAGTAGAAGGAACAGGGGACCATACACTTAGTAAGTGTTAATTCCTTCTTCTTTCTATACAATATCTCATGAATATAGATGTATATCTTATATAAGTATGTATTAAATTCCAAATTCCATTAATTATTCTTTTAGGTTAATTACTTTATTATTTCTATTATATAAGCTGGATACCTGAGTTTCAGTAAGTTACTTGCCCAATAGTGCACAGAAAAGAATTAGATCTGGGATTTAAACCCAGATCTGGATAACTCCAAGCCCCATATAATTTTCACATTTTGCCTGCACACATAAAACTTAATAAAAAAACTCATGTATCACAGAATACGGTTTCTACTTTAGATGTCACTTTACATGTCAACTTCTCATAACTCTTAAGAAATAATAAAGAAAAAACAAATCCAGTCACCAGCTAGATAAGCCCTGCATAAAAATGAAGTTTTAATTTATGGGGAAAAAAACAAGAAATTTGGATTCTTATATTGATAACAATTAATTCTTAAAAGACTAATATAACAAATGTCAATGTAAAGATAATTTGGATATTTATTCTGGCTTTGAAATTTTGTGCATATATGAGAGATTTAGCCACCTTGAGAGATATTTTAGTTAAGGTAACAAAGATGCTATAATAGTTAAACTCTAAAATATCAGAGGCTAAACAAAAGTGAAGTTTATTTTTCAATTATGTAAGTCCAAATAGTGGTTCTGCTAGGTGGGCTGTCCTATTTCAAGATGTGATTTAGAGATACTCACTCTTTACACTTTGTGTTCTTTTCATACTCAAAAGAGAATTCCAGTGTTGCCTTGCTCCTCCACATGAAGCCTGAAGTGGGGAAAGCCAAGAGGCTGATGATGTGTGGGAGGGATTTAGGGGTCTGGTCAGAACATGGAGTACATTATTTCTCCTCCATAGCTGGAAGTCGGTCACATTGTTATACCTACTTTCTGAGGATGCTAAAAATTGTAGTCCAGTTATGTGTACAGAAAAGTGGAAACAGGATTGATGATAAAAAAGGAGACTCTGAAACCAAGGGTGATATCATTCTACTGGAACCAAAAATGTTCTAAATCCATAAACAAGAGGCAATGGCAGCTTTAAAAATAACAGCTGTGCATAACTAAGTTTGGTTCCTGCATTACAGGTGAGACTAAAGGTTAAAAAAAGGTAAATCTTTTTGAAAGTTTATAGGAATGTTAAGGGAAACATTGTTTCTTGTTATAGTGACAAGCTAAAGTATTGATTGTAAGTATAATATTAATTAAAATAATGACAGGTATCGGGTCATTTTCTAATACCATTATGATTTTTTACCACTTAATCCTCCTCTCATAGCTTCTAAAGAACTCAATGTTCACTCAAAGAAATTGAGACATAAATTATGTTATTTGTTCAAATTGTACAGCAATATGGTAGATATAGATTTGAATCCAAGTATTCTTACACCAGTATCATGCTCTTAACCACCACACTCCAGATCCTTCCCTTTTTATGGTATAGCATTTTAAAATAATTCAAGTATTTTACTTTATCTAATCTTTTCAAATATCACAGCTAATACAACCAGAACAGTTTATTTCCTGTTGGCACCAAATATTGAAAACCAGAAGCCATGTGTATTTTTAAAATAAATGCTCAAAGAATCACAACATAGAACTATTCTGGATTACATTTTCAGTTTCCTATTTTTCCATGTATATGCAATTGCAAAACATACTTGAAAAAGTATAAAGTATCTGGATACAACCATACTAGTTTCTTTAACAGGAAACTACATCTTCTAATAAAATCATTCAACAAAATGTTAAGAGTGAAAGTATGAAATGAAGAGGAAGCAGAACACACACCTGATGGAAAATTATTTTTGTTATTGTCTGGAAAGTCAAAGAGTTGTTGGCCTCAGAACTCTGCTACCTGCTCCTTGCCACAGCTGTCCCCCAAACTACCCTTGTTCATCTGGCTCAGCCCTTCCAACCCAGACTTCTGTTTATTGAATATTTTCAGATGTTGTTTTCACTTTTCAGTAACTTCAGAAGAGCATGGCATGTTGGTTAACATTTTTATGCTGTGCTCTGACATTTTTACTGTGACACAATGTTTGGCCTCTTCCTGAGAACCTGAAAGATATCAGTGCACTTTGCAAGAGGAATTGCATTTGCTTTGAATTGTCTCGTGTATGTAGGCATACAGGGTTGGATAATGTCAATCTCAGTTTGCTAAAATTTTACTATTTCTGAATAAACTTAATTGACTGTGCTCCTTTCATTTTTCTCTTCAAATTAACATTGGCTCTTTGACATATTGCCTAATGAAACTTACAAACACAAGTCAATCTGTAGGTTAACACATTTGTTTTCTTTGAAAATATCATTTTATTTATACTAATAGCAAGGGCGAAAATTGGAATTAAAAGCTGAGTTTACCTATACATTTTCTTTTTTCTCTTTTATTGATATATAATAATTTACATATTTATAGGGTACATGTGTGTGTTTATTACATGTGAAGAATGCATAATGATCAAGTCAGGGTATTTGTGCTACCCATTGTTTTGAACATTTATCATTTTTATGTGTTGGTATCATTTCAAGTTCTGTCTTTTACTCACTTTAAAATATACATAATATATTTGCTAAGTATAGTCACCCTAGTCTGCTATCAAACATTAGAACTTATTTTCTTTATCTAACTGTGTGTTTGTACCCACAACCAACCTCTCTCCATCTCCCCTCCCTTCAACCCATCCTTCATAGTTTCTGCTATCTATTGTTCTATTCTCTATGTCCACAAGATCAAGATTTTTAGCTCCCACATATGAGTGAGAATATGTAGTATTTGTCTTTCTGTTCCTGGCTTATTTGACTTAACATAATGATCTCTAGTTCTATCCATGCTGCTGCAAATAACATGATTTCATTCTTTTTATATGGCCAAATGGTATTCTATTGCGTGTATATACTAAATTTTCTGTGTACATTCATCCATTGATGGAAACTTAGGTTGATTTCATATATTTTCTATTGTGAATAGTGCTGACCAAAACACACACACACACACACACACACACACACACACACACACACACAAACATGTGAGTGCAGGTATCACTTAGATATACTGATTTTTTTTTTTCCTTTGTATAGATAGTCAGGAGTGGGATAGCTGGATCATGTGGTAGTACTGTTTTTAGTTTTCTGAGAAATCTCCATAATGTTTTCCATAGTGGTTGTACTAGTTTAAATTCTACCAGTGTGTAAGAATTCCCTTTTCTCTGCATCTTCGCCAGCATCTATTATTTTATCGTCTATTTGATAATAAACCTTTTTAAATGAGGTGAGATGGAGTATCATTGTGGTTTTGATTTGCGTTTCCCTGATGATTAGTGATGTTATACATGTATCTCTTGGCCATATGTATGTCCTCTTTCAGCCAAAAACATAACACTGGGGAAAAGAATCCTTATTAAATAAATTGTGCTGGGAAAATTGGATAGCCACATGTAGAAGACTGAAATAGGATACACACCTCTCATCTCTCAAAAAAATCAACTCACGGTGGATAACAGACTTAAACCTAAGGCATGAAACTATAAGAATTCTAGATGAAAATGTTGGAAAAACTCTTATAGACATTGGCCTAGGCAAAGAATTTATAAAGAAGACCCAAAAGGCAATCACAGCAACAACAAAAATAAATAAATTGGACCTGATCAAATTAAAAATCTTCTGCACAGCCAAGGAAACTATCATGAGAGCAAACAGACAACCTACAGAATGAGAGAAAATATTCCCATGTTACAAATCCAATAAAGGGCTGATAACTAGAATCTATATAGAATTCAGAAAAATCAGCAACAAAAAGTCAAACAGCCCCATTAAAATGTGGGCAAAGGATATGAACAGAAACTTTTAATTGGAAAATTTATTTCATTTACATTCAAGGTTATTAGTGATGTGCGAAGTTTTGTTCTTATTAAATTGTTAAGTGTTTTCCTGCTATTTTGCATATTCTTTGCTCTTTTCTTCTTTTTTGATTTTCCTTGTGATTTGCTGATTTTCTGTGTCAATACCATTTGAGTTTTTCCTCCTCCTCCTCTGTGTGTTTGCTTCACCAGTGAATTTTATATTTTCATGTGTTTTTATGAAAATAACTGTTTCCCTTTTGCTTCCCAGTTTAAGATTTCCTTGAGCTTTTGTTGTAAGGCTGGTCTGGTGGTGATTTACTCAACATTTGCTTATCTGGGAAAAACTTCATTTCTCCTTTATATATGAAGGATAATTTTTCTGGATATAGTATACTTCAGTGGCAGTTTTCTCTTTCAACACTTTAATGTATTACCCCATTCTCTTTTGGCCTATAAGATTTCTGATTAGAAATCTGCTGTTAATCTGATAGAGGATCCTTTATAGGTGACTAGACACTTTTGCTGTTTTTAGAATATTCTTTTTGTCATTTACTTTTGATGATTTGACTATAATATGTCATGGGGAAGACTTTTTGCATTTTTTTTTTTTTGCTTGGAGAGTAATGAGCCTCCTTTGTCTGGATATCTAAATGTCTTGCTAGATTTGGGATGTTTTCATATACCATTTCATTACACAGATTTTCAAGATCTTTCTTTTTCTTTTCACCCCTGGGGCTATCAGTAATTCTTACATTTGGTTGCTTTTTGATGTCCCTAATGTCAAGAAGGCCTTGCTAATACTTTTTCATTTTTTCTTTATTTATGTCTGAGTAGATTATTTCCAAATTCCTGTCTTCAAGTTCTGAGATTCCTTCTTTGCTTGATCTAGTCTTATTGTTGAAGATATCTAATGTATTTTGTATTTCATTCAAGGAGTTCTTCAGTTCCAGAGTTTCTGTTTGATTCTATTTTTATGACATCTATCTCATTGGCAAATTTCTCATTTATATCCTGAGTTGTTTTTCTGATCTCTTTGTATTGTTTTTAACAATTTTGTTCTATCTTAATAAGCTTCTCTTAAATCAATATTTTAAATTCCTTTTCTCATATTTTGATTTAGATCTGTTGCAATGGAGTTATTTTGTTTCTTATAGGTGTCGATGTTTTCTTGCTTTTTCATGTTTTCTATTC
This sequence comes from Propithecus coquereli, assembly GCF_000956105.1. Classification (NCBI taxonomy): domain Eukaryota; kingdom Metazoa; phylum Chordata; class Mammalia; order Primates; family Indriidae; genus Propithecus; species Propithecus coquereli. The sequence continues at coordinate 455,494 of NW_012150807.1, forward strand.
CCTTATGTTGATATATGTATATCTGGTTTAATAGTAGCTTCTTCCAATTTTGTTGAACTTGCTTTCATAGGGGAGAACATTTCCTTGAAGATATATCAATGCCATTAGTGGGTAGGGCCTTTTGTCTTTGATTCTGAGTGTGTCCAGTAGTATAGTCTCTGAATGATTTCTTGGTTGTAAACAACATCAGTAATATCTGTGATTTTCTCAGTGCTTGAGGATCTGTTTATTAGTGGAGGCTGTGGTGAAGTTGTGCTAATAACTTCAATGCTAGGTGGGCCAGTATTCAGATTACAGTAGAAGCAGTAGTGGGCTTAGTGTGCCTATTCTTGTACCCCAGGGCTTTGTACACTAGCACCAGTGTTAGCAGGAAAAAGCAGGCTGCTTTTGGGGCCTCCAGGTGGTTTGCTCTGTTGCCAATAGTGGAATCAGGGGGCCAAGTTGGTAAGCAGTCTTTTCGGTCCCAGGGAAATCAGCATGGTGTGAAAGATCATAGTGGCAGTGGTGGGACAACCATTTGGGTCCTGAACAGCATGTGCTCATGTTGGAAGTGTCTGCAATTCAGAGTCACCTCCCACAGCCCCAAACACAGCTCTCAGGCTTTCCTGCTCTTGGCAGCAAGGCTATGCCACCTGGGGGAGGGATCTTAACTTTCGCACATGAGATCAAGCATGGAGGCCACATCACCTGCTACTCAAATCCCCAGAAAGGTAGCCCTCCAACTCACCCACCTCAGCCTCAAACAGCAGCAGTGACTAAGGCTGCAATTGTGTGCAGAGTGGGAAAAGGGGTCCATCTCTCTATGTGTTAGCCCAAGCATAGAGGTTGCTCTGCCGGTGGGTGGGGTCAGGGTCCCTACCGCCAGCCCAAGGCAATAAGCTCTCAGGCTTACCTACCCGGCTTCCCAGTGCCAACAACTGTTGTCATTTGTGCAGAAGGGTGGAAGGAATTTCACTTTCTGCTTTTGCTTTTGATCCTGATCATAGAATTGTGCCACCACTAGGGGTGGCATCGTTTTTCATAGCTCCAGGCAGGGACCTCTCAGGGTCTGGAAAGCAGGCACTTTGGTTTCCTTTGTCCCATGTGTCACCTTTTTGGTGTGTTGCACCATCCTTTCCCAAGGAGTAGTACTCCCTGTGGGCTAGAGTACTGGGGACTCCATAACACCTATGGGTCCAGCCAGCACTATGCCCCTGTAGTCCTCTGAGTGAACACTGGAGGATGTCAATAGGGGTTCCTGGCATGTGGAAATATGGGGGCTGTGGTTTTCAGAGCAGGATGCAGTTCTGTGGTGGCTGTGCTCTTACAATGGTGTCTTGGGGAAGTGAGTGACCCAGCTTCAATTCCCTGTCTGTTGCAATGCCCTTGTAGGGTTTCCAAATCACTGTCCATGCTAGTGTTGGCATTCCTGTGAGTAGAGTAGCATTCCATGGTTCAGTCTTCAGCAGTTCATGATGGGGATGTGTACCACTTAAGTTCTCTCACTTACACTTTCTCTGCAATACCAAGCCCATCTGGGCTTCCAGCCAACTCGGCTGAGCTGGCTGCTCACATTCTTTTTGTTCTGTGCCTCAGGTGTTTTCCATGACTTCTTTATTGGGCTCTAATGTTCTCTCTCTTTCTATTTGAGGTAATTGTACATCAAATAGAACATCTAACTTTGGTTCTTCTTTATGGTGAGAATGAATATCTGATGTCTCTAGTCAGCTGTCTTGAGCTGGAATCCTACATATACATTTTCGATATGTTTTTAGGGTGCATATAAATGAAAGTATACTATTTAAATTCCTGGGGTTAAAGGTATTGGTCTTTAAAACAAATAAGTACATCATAATAGGGTGATCATTTTTCATTCTTGTGAAAGTAAAGCTCAGGAGTGAGTATACTTGAGAGAATCTTTTATCTTTATCCCGTAAAATCTTTAAAAATCAATCTTGAAATTTTAAGCCAGTAGTGTCTAAATTCTCCTTAGGAACTGTGAAACCTAGTGAGATGATGCAAAGAATAGAGCCTGATAACAAAAAATCAGCTTCCCTGAAGTAATTCACTTATTATGTATAATAAAAAGACTGACTCTGTCTTTTGATGTGTGACTGCTGACAGCTTTTAAAGCTTAGGTCTCCCTCTGCCCCGCATCTACATACACTGATAAAAAGCCTGGATGCTTCCTCCTATGGCAGTGGCAGGAGGTCTAAACCACCCTAGGCTCTGCCCGTATGTACAACTCCTTACCATCAATCCATCCTCTAAGTAACTTAAAAGCCTTAACCTGTACTGCGGTCTGAATGTTTTTGTCAGTCTAAAATTCATGTGTTGAAACATAACCTCCAAAGTAATAGCATTAAGAAGTGAGACCTTTGAGAGCTTATTAGATCATGAGAGCAGAACTCTCATGAAGGAGATTTGTGCCCTAATAAAAAGGGCCCTAGTGAGCTTCTTTGCTCTTCTACCAAATGAGGACATAGCAAAAAGGCTCCATCTATGAGGAAGTGGGCTCTCAGCAGACAATGAATCTGTAGGTACCTTAATCTTAGACTTGTAAGCCTCCAGAACTGTGAGAAATCAATTTCTGTTTTTTATAAGCTACCTAGTCTTTGGTATTTTGTTACAGCATCTACAATGGATTAAGACAGGCCATGTTCTGGCAGCACATTTTCAGACCAGTTTTGGGATCTGCCTTGGTCTTCCCCAAAAGCTCCGTTATGTGAGAAATAAAACTTTTCATGCTCTCTTGGAATAAGTGTATATGGGAGAGTGTCATTATTCTCATCAATAGAACCAATTTTGGGTGAGGTTCATACTGTATATACAGATTTGCCACAATATTATGTAAAACAATCTTAAAAAAATTGTTAAAAGGTTTAATTAATCCTCATGAACATTTCTGGTAGAGTCAAGGCAGAATAAAAGTTTCTAAGGAACATGGCACCTAAGACATCTAACATCTCAAATTTAAATTAAATCCATTACATCAAATAAAGTGAGATATTTCCTTCTAATTCTCTCAAATAAGAAAGAAATGATAATGATTGATTATAATATGGTGAGGGTGTAGAAAATATTTTGAAATAAGTATATAGAATATATTCTAATGGCGTGCACATCAAGACTTTGCAAATTCCATTTTCTATGAAGTATAATGCAAATCATAATACAATTTATAACTTAATTAACATTGAATAGTGTCTTTGATTTAATTTTTCAAGTAACTTTCTTTAAAGATTTAATATTTCAAAAATGTTTCTTTACAACTCTTATACAGAAGCAACTATAGGTTGAATATCATTATCTGGAACGTTGGGACCAGAAATGTTTGGGATTTAGAATTTCTTGGGTTTCATAACATTTTCATTCCAGTGGAGCATCCCTAATCTGAAAATTTGATATCCAAAATGCTCCAATGAGTGTTTTCTTTGAGCCTCATGTTGGTACCCAAGTTCTGAATTTCGGAGCAATTCATATTTTGGATTTATGGATTAGGGATGCTCAACCTATGAAATGATTCAGAATGTTGCAGAAGAGCAATTAAATTGTAATGTATTAACATTTACACATTCTATATTTCAATTACTGTACAATATGATTGAAATTACTTTGAAATTTGAAAATGATCAGGGTATTAGACACAACAGAATTAGCAATAATTTTCCTAGATGGGGCAATAATAACTTTGTGGTTAAGTTAGAGCATGTCTTAATTTTTAGTAGATACATGGTTAAGTATTTAGGGGTTAAGTGTCATGTTGTCTGAAACTTACTTTAAAAGTATTCAGCAAAAACAATAGGTAGATAATAAATAGAAAAACAGAGATATGTGGCAAATATGGTAAAGTATTCTTAACTATTGAATCTAAGTTGTGAGTATAGGATCCCTTTAGCTTGTATATTCCAAAATATTAACATTAATGTTGAGAAAGTTTTTTAAAAATCAGAAGATGGCTAACTAGGAGCATTTCATCCCCACTTTCTCCACTTAGAAGAACCAGGATTGTTTATAGACAGTCACACTTAGAATACACATGCTGGAATTCAACAGAGAAGTAACAGGAAGCACAAAAAATGGGGAAGGAGAAGATACAAAGGCAACCTTTCTGACAGGTTCAGCTGGGAGCCGGAATGACTTCCCAATGTGAGGAAAGGGTGAGTGAGAGATTTCCAGCAGCTGATGTTCCCACCATGGAATGGTGCAATTATCCTCACCATGAGGGAGAACTCATGACCCTCCCAACCCCTGAAACTAACATAGGGAGCTGCCAGGAGATCATGGGGCAGAGTTGCTATAGGTAGGGAAGCTGTACTTTGTCCTACACACCTTCTGAAACCAAAGCGGCTACAACATGGTGCCATTTTGAAGCCTTGCACTTGGCAGATTGCATGAGTCCTGGGGCCCTGTGATACTCGGGCTGAGGCATTACAGAAACCCAGGCCTTCCCTGTTGGGGCAGGGGAGTGAGATGGTAGCACTTCCACAGCCAAGGCTAAGAAATGAGCAAGCTGTAGGCTGCAGCTGCCAGTGCTTGGCAGTGGGTGTTGCCAGGATTGAGATAGGTATGTAAGTTGTTCTTAGGACTTGGTGGTGAGTTTGGTGGGGGATCCTGTACACAGGACAAGGGTGTGAATTAGGTACAGGCTACTGCTGCTAGGGTAGGGGTTGAGCCCCTCCAAGACTGAGGCATGAAAGAGATTCATTTTCTGTACTTGCTGGTCCAGGCTGTGGCCACCAAGGATGGCCCCACCCACTCCAGTGGTAGGGCCTCAGCAATGCTATTTCCATCTCCCTACCCAAGCACTCTACCTGTGGCCTGAGGATTGCCCCATCCTTGCCCACCACTGCTGGTGCTTGTGATTACCAGTGAGGGGGTTAATCACAATCCAGCAAGACTAGCTTTGCCCCCACCCACCACTCCAAGACAGAACACATAGCCAAGGGTTATAGGGATTGCTCAGCTCAATCCACTATCTTGGGCACCTGAGAAATCCACCCACAGGCCTAAGGTTGTGCCTTAACTCCTGGCTGCTACCAACTCAGCTGGCATTAACCTGCAAGTGCCCCCTGTGGGCCTTGAGAATGGCATGCTCAGCCCATCATAGCCACTGACAATATTTAAAGCACACTGCTCATGACACAGAGAATCCTTCCGGTCACTGCCACTTCCTTTGCCCATGCCACACTAGCTGCCTGAGAAACTGAGCATCACTGCTAATAC
>NW_012150807.1:462253-463310 GCF_000956105.1 Propithecus coquereli
AATACCGTTCCTCCTCAAACTATCTCAGAAAATTGAACAGAAAGGAATTCTCCCTAATTCAATCTATGAGGTCAATAACACCCTGATACCAAAATCATACAAGGACTCAACTAGAAAAAAAAAAAAAAAGAAAAAAGAAAACAGGCCAATATTCCTGATGAACATAGCTGCAAAAATCCTCAACAAAATACTAGCAAACTGATTCTAACAGCACATTAAAAGAAGTGAGATTTACACCAGGAATATAAGTAAGGTTCAACATACACAAATCAAGAAACATGATACATCACATCAATAGAAGGCAGTTCAAAACCAGCTGATCATCTCAATAGATGCAGAAAAAACACTTGATAAAATTTAATATTCCTTCATAATAAAAACTCTCCACAAACTAGGCTTAGAAGGAACATACCTCAAAATAATATGGGCCATATATGACAAACCTACAGCTAACACCATTCAGATTGGGAAAAAATTGAAAGCCTTTCTTCTAAGAACTAGAAGACAAGGATGCCCACTTTCACCACTCCTATTCAACATAATACTGGAAGACTTAGCCCAGAGCAATCAGGCAGAGAAAAAAAATAAAAGGCATCCAAATTGAAAAAGGGAGCGTCAAATTGTTTTTCTTTGCTAATCATATCATGTTATGTGTAGAAAAGCCAAAAGACTCCCCCAAAACACTCTTAGATTTGAAGAATGAATGCAGTAAAGTTGTAGGGTACAAAGTCAACACAGAAACATCAGTAATGTTTCTGTGTACCAATAATGATCTCACTGAGGAAAAAATAAAGAACGCAGTCCCATTTGCAATAACTACAAATAGTATAAAGTACTTAGAAATAAATTTAACCAAGGAGATGAAAGGTCTCTACAAGGAAAACTACAAAAGACTGGTGAAAAAAAATTGATCATGACACAAACAAATGTAAAAATACTGCATGTTCATGGAAGAGAATAATTAATATTAAAATGACCATATTACTCAAAGCAATCTATAAATTTAATGCGATCTCTATCAAAATACCAATGTCATTCTTCACAGAATTAGAAAAAA
>NW_012150807.1:466563-467725 GCF_000956105.1 Propithecus coquereli
ACAATGGCTCAAGAGAGAAAAAAAAGCAAAAAGTTCAACCCAACAGGATGAACAGAAATTTGCCCGACCTATCATTTCTCTCAATAAATGTGAATAGCTTGCATTGCCTACTAAAAAGACATAGGCTGGCTGAATGGATAAATACACACAAGCCAAGTATCTGCTGTCTTCAATAAACATATCTAACCTGTAAGGATGCAATCAGACTCAGGTGAAGGGGTGGAAATCAATATTTCAAGTAAATGGAAGCCAAAAGAAGGCTGGCATGGTGGTCTCGATGTCAGATAACTTAGTCTTTAAATCAAAAAATGTAATGACACAGAGGGTCACTACATAATGGTAAAGGGTACAGTTCAACAAGACACAACAATTCTAAATATGTATGCATCCAACTTAGGTGCACCCAGACTCATAAAGCAAACTCTACTTGACCTAAACAAAATGATAAACAGCAATACTATAATAGCCAGAGACTTCAACACCCCTCTGACAGCACAGGACAGATCCTCCAAACAGAAAATTAACAAAAAAATAATGGACTTAAACAGAACTCTAGAACAAATGGGCCTGACTGACATTTACAGGACATTCTACCCCAAAACCACTGAATGTGTGTTCTTCTCATCAACTCATGGAAAATTCTCTAAGATTGACCATATCGTAGGTCACAAAGCATGTCTCAAAAAATTTTGAAAAAATAGAAATTATATCATGCATCTTCTCAGATCACAGTGGAATAAAATTAGAAATCAACCCAACAGAAACTCTCATCTCTACAAAATGTTGTGGAAACTAAACAACCTTCTGCTGAATGATTATTTCATAAATGAGGAAATCAAGAGGGAAATCAAAGGATTCTTTGAACTAAATGACAAAGGAGACACAAGTTATCAAAATCTGTGGGACACAGCTAAAGCAGTCCTGAGAGGTAAGTTTATTTCCATAAATACCTATATCCAAAAGACAGAAAGATCACAAATAGACAACCTAATGAATCATCTCAAAGAGCTGAAAAAAGATGAACAGACTGACCCCAAACCCAGCAGAAGAAGTGAAATCAATAAGATCAAATCAGAACTTAATGAAATTGACAATAAAAACACTATATGGAAGATTAATAAAACAAAAAGTTGGTTCTTTGCAAAAATAAACAAAATTGACA
>NW_012150807.1:467775-470052 GCF_000956105.1 Propithecus coquereli
AAAAATCATAAAATCCATATGGAACCACAAAAGTGAATAACCAAAGAAACCTGAACAAAAATGATCAAACTGAGAGCATCACATTATCTTATTTCAAAATATATCACAAGGCATTAGTAACTTAAATAGCATGATATCAGTATAAAAATAGGCCGTGGTACAAAATAGAGATCTCAGAAATAAATTCACATTTTTACAGTCATCTTATCTTCTACAAAGCTGAGAAGAACTTGCATTGGGAAGGAACATCCTTTTCAATAAATGGTGCTGGGAAAATTTGATATCCACACACAGAAGAATGAAACTGTACTCCTATATATTACCCAATACAAAAATCAACTCAAAATGGATTAAAGACTCAAACATAAGATCTGAACCTATAAAAATACTAGAAGAAAACATAGGGAAATCTCTCTTGGTCTTTGGTCTAGGCAAATATCCAGAATATTAGAAAGGGAAAAAAAACCAAAAAAAGCAAAGAAACCAAACAAAAAAGTAAAAAAAATCCTATTAAAAATGAGAAAAAGGAAGGGGAAAAAATGGCAGAGTAAAGGTGACCTCCTGGATTCCTGCTCCCAGAGAAAGAGGTGTAGATCTCGGTCTGTTACACATGAGTGGATCACTCCCCTGCAAGGACAGCATTGTGAATCGGCAGAGAATCAGAGTGGGACACACAAAACAGGGAAAAAACGGTGAACAGGAGATAGGATCGTGAAATCTGGAGAGTGCGAGACAAACGATAGAGAATAGAGCAGGGGATGGCTGCGCTCGCCTGGCCAGCAAGTGCAGTGGGATCGGACCCTCAGGAGAATGTCCTGCTTCCCCACTGACCTCCACATCCACTCAGACAGGGACCTGCCTGAAGTCGGTGCAAAATCACGGCAGGAGACGTGGGGCTTTGTGAAGAAAATGATGGCAGGAAGCATCTTGAACCCTCCAGAGCTCTGTGCCAGGACTGCACTGGGCCGGGGAGGGACTGGTCTGAGGTACTACTGGAGGCAGTTAGGAGACAGGTAACTTGCCTCTGGCTGTCAGCGGGACCAGAAAAATGGAGGTGGACACTAAGTAGGGGGCTCTAACATGGAAACCATTGCGGGCAAATAGGCCCACTCAGGCTGGGTCAGAAAGAGTGAGAGGTATTGCTGGACAGGCGTGAGATTGCGGTAGGGCACCATAAAAGAGACAACAGGGCAACCTGGTGACTCAGCTCCCCGATCCGGCAACTGCCAACTCCTGAACAGTTGCCCCCAGTGCTAGCACTCTGTGGGAGGGCAGTCGCCATTTTTGGGTCCACAACCCAGACACCACAGTGTGCTATGGTGTCAGGCACCTCCCTTACCCAAGCCCAGAGACTCTCTCGATAAGCTCCGCCTATGGTCAACTAGCCAGGCCTGTTTTGATGGGTGAATTCTGAATATTTCCCCAGTTGTGGGAGGCTAACACTTGCAGGACTTACAGACGCTGGGGTGCTAGGTGGACTGGGGCACCACCCACACCCCCTAGCCAGCAACTTTGGAGCCTAAAGTGGTAGGCTCCACCCCTGGAGGTAGGGAAAGGCAAGAAAAGCCACTTTCCCTCTGAGACCAGTGTGAATCTGCAGGGCCTTGGCACAGATCTCTAGTTGACAGCCCAGTGACTTTGCTCATCAGACCGGTTTAGGTCATCCAGTAGAATCATAACTCTGGGGCTGGATTTCCGCATCCGGTGGGCTGCCAACAGTAGGGTCCGTGGTCAGGGAATAAAATGCCTAGCAAGAGGCTACCATAGACTCCCCAAGTAACCCCTTGCATCAGGCACAGCCATCCAAATGTGGTAGAAGAACCTTGAACAACATGTTAGTGGATCCCCCTAGTGGCCAATCAAGGAACCACAGAAGCACACACATCCAGGCTGATAGGCAGCAGCTGCGATCTGCCTTGCTCCTAAATAGCATCTCCTGGAACAGAGCCTAAACAGGGTGTGTTACTTTCCAAACAAAAACTAAAAGGTGGGAAGCAATGGTTGATCCAGATGGGAAGAACTCAGCAAAAGAACTCTGGAAGTACGAAGAATCAAATGGAAAGCACACCCTCGAAGAGGAACACCAGCTCTCTAGCAATGGACATTAACCAAATTCAGAACACTAAAATGACAGAAGAAGAATTTCAAACATGGATTGTAAGAAAACTCAATGATATGCAAGAAAAAATGGATAACCAACACAAAGAAACCACACACACACACACACACACACACACACACACACACACACACAAAATCTAGGACTTAGAAGAAAAA
>NW_012150807.1:472320-473340 GCF_000956105.1 Propithecus coquereli
ACCTACAAAGAAGAACTGGTGCCTATTCTGCAGAAATTATTCCACAACATCGAGATGGATGGAATCCTCTCCAACACATTTTATGAAGCCTACATAACCCTGATACCAAAACCAGGAAAGTACACAACAAAAAAAGAAAACTACAGACCAATATCCCTTATGAACATCGATGCAAAAATTCTCAGAAAAATCCTAGCAAACAGAATTCAGATTCTTATCAAAAAAATAATCCATCACGACCAAGTGGGCTTCATTCCAGAGATGCAGGGATGGTTCAACATACGCAAATCTATAAATGTAATTCACCACACAAATAGAAGCAAAAAAAAAAAGACCATATGATCCTCTCAATAAATGCAGAAAAAGTATTTGACAAAAACACCCTTTTATGATAAGAACTCTTAACAAAATAGGCATAGAAGGGGCTTACCTACAAATCATACAAGCCATACATGACAAACCCACAGCCAACATCATACTGAATGGGGAAAAATTGAAAGCATTCCAACTTAGAACTGGAACCAGACAAGTTTGCCCATTATCTCCACTTCTAGTCAACACAGTGCTGGAAGTCCTGGCCACAGCAACCAGGCAAGAGAGTGGAATTAAAGGAATACGGATGGGAACAGAAGAGATCAAACTCTCACTATTTGCTGATGATATGATGTTATATCTAGAAAACCCAAAGGATTCAACAAACAGACTCCTGGAATTGATAAATGAATTCAGTAATGTGTCTGAGGATACAAAATCAATACACACAAATCAGAGGCATTCATATACACCAATAACAGTCAAACTGAGAACCAAATCAAAGACTCAATACCATTCACCATAGCAACAAAGGAAATAAAGTACCTTTAACTAAAGAGGTAAAAGACCTCTACAGGGAGAACTATGAAACACTGAGGAAGGAAATAGCAGAGGACGTAAACAGGTGGAAAACCATACCATGCTCATGGATCAGCAGAATCAACATTGTTAAAATGTCTGTACTACCCAAAGTGATCTACAGATTCA
>NW_012150807.1:473390-474164 GCF_000956105.1 Propithecus coquereli
TGTAGCTATTCATTTACCTCTAATTGCTGCAGACCAACTATGTTCACCAAAAAAAAAGTTCAGGATAATTCGGCATGATCAAATAGCTTAGGTTATTTTGCAAAAGCAATGCAAATTGCATAGGTGAGGGAATCATCAATTATATAAACTATTATGGAAATATATTACTGATGCATGAAATCATGACAAGGAACACCATTGCATACACATATCTTCTGGTATATTTCCTTTGTGGAAAATATTAATTATTTTCATAAGAAAAAGTTTAATAAATGAACTGGCTAAAAAACAACAGCCAGAGAACATGATTAAAATAACAGTTGCAATATTGTATTGCAGAAAGTTGCTATGTCATCAAAGAAATTAAATGTATATATATATTTGTCTCTACATATGGCCACCCAAATGTGCCTATATGTCCTATAGTGAACAGAAGTTTGTATAAAAAGAAAAGTTTTAAAAAATTATCTTTGAAACTATCACAAAACCCCTAAAGTCTTACAGAAGGTAAGATTTTAATAATATGACACAATATATAAATCAGTGTAACACTTACAAGATATTGCCATATTGTCGTAGCCTTTGTAAAAAAAACATAAAGTAGCCGAAGCTTGTTTATAGAATTATTCTCTTCTCTTCTTTTTGGTTTTCCCAAGATCTTAGTCTGTGTAGAAGTGAGTTTTGGATATTTATTCATCTAAAGTCGGTGTGATGGAAATCAGTCTCTACTGGATTATTTATCTCAACTATTCAACTGAAAGATAAACATTTACA
>NW_012150807.1:474214-474678 GCF_000956105.1 Propithecus coquereli
AGAATTAATACAGTGGTATAATACATTACCGTGGCATGCATTGGGTAGACACAATTCTCCTGGTAGTTATGAATACATGTCTTATTGGTAGGTGGTGATTTCAGTCTTTTTGTCTATCTGAAAACCCACTAGCGTGGTGGCAGTCACATTTATTGCTTCTGTTTTCAATAGACTCTGGATCAAACAATTGTGAATACTTTACACGTAGGAATATTATCTTGTCTCTCACTAAGTCGGTAGTAAATTTTTTTTTTTTTTAGATAGTGGAATTAGATTGCCCACTGAAATAAAAAGAAGGTAATACACCATGGATGAGAAGATGTAATTATCATAACTGCCTTTCTCTTCACCTTGTCCCTTGAAGTGTAAATCTTAATGAGATAAAGACTTGAAGTAGAAAGTAGCTCTGTGGGTTTTGTTTTTAATATGAAGGAAGACTGAGCTAAGTCAAGCACTCCAGCTTC
>NW_012150807.1:474863-495236 GCF_000956105.1 Propithecus coquereli
TCTTTGAAAAAAAAATTTAGTAAATGGAAGTTTAACTCAAGAGGGAAATATTCAATTCTGAAATTATATATACAAGTTTACTCTTTTGATTCCTCAGTTAATTAAAATAGGGTCTCATTAAGATATGAATCATTACTACAGAGTCAAATCACACCTCTTACAATAAGCCTGTGCTCTTTAAGTTATAGTCATTTGTTGCTTAATGACAGGGATAGGTTCTGAGAAATGCAATGTTAGGCAATTTCATCATTCTGCAAAAATCATAGAGTGTACTTACACAAAAGTAGATGGCAAAGCCTACCTACTTGCACACCTAGACTATGTGGTATGTCCTGTTGTTCTTAGGTTACAAATCAGTACAGCATGTTACTGTATTGAGTGCTATCAGCAATTGTAACACAATGGTATTTGTGTATTTAAACATATTTAAACATGGAAAAGGTACAGTAAAATATGTTGTAAACTTATAGGACCACCATTGTATGTTGGGGCCATTGTTGACAGAAATGTCATTATGTGGCACATGACTGCACCTGCCCTTACCCTAACCCTAAGTGGTTTTCTCCCTTCTTTTTACCTATGGCAACTATTACCATTCTCCTTCAGGAAACTCTTCTAATCTCTCAAGTCCACATTTAATACTCTCCCCTTTAATTATCTTAGCAAATTTTCAGATTCCAAATTGAGTAATATTTCTCAAATACCTCTTGTATGCCAAGTTCAAACAGTTTTTCTAAAAAGACTTTTTTAAAATAAGAATGTGTTGTTTGGGTTCAATTCCTAGCTCAGTCCCTGTGACTTCAATATGCTATAGCTTTGCCATTTTAAAAATGGAAAGCGATAGTAGTATTTACCATGTAAGTTTATTGCAAAGATTAAATAAAATAACTCACATCTAGGTTTATCCAAACAGCTGGCATGTAATAAACATTTAGGAATTGCAGTTATTATGATAGTGATTAATATCTATTATTATTATAATGGAATATATGCCTCTTACAATTATTTTGATACTTAAATAACATACTGCTCTGTATTATGTAGATGATATTCCTAAATTTGTATTTTTTATTTAAATTACGAATCCCTAAAAATTTGTAACAATGTCACCATTTCTTTTGTGTCATCTCACCCTATCCAATGCTGTACTTTATGGAGAAGTAGACGTACAATTGGAACTTGCTGAAAATTGCATCAAATTATTTGAAATAGTTATTAATTTAATAAAAGTTTATTAAATCATCTGCAAGAAACCGTGGTAGACATGTGTTTTCTTTCTGGTAAATTCACGGTTTAGTGAAAAACATAAATCTCAGTGAGAAAGAGGAATTCAATAGAAAGGGGCATTGCTTGTGAAATGAATAAAGCCCAATAAATTCATGACATTCAAAATACGCACATTTTTTGGTATACGTGATAAACATTTTTCTGTAAAGAGTCAGATAGTAAATATTTTAGGCTTTGCCAGCCATAGAGTTTCTGTTGCAGCCATTCAACTCTCACTGTAGTGTGAAAGCATCCATAGGCAATTCATAAACAAATGTGTGTGGATATATTCTAATAAAACTTTACTTATGGGCATGAAATTCAAGTTTAATATAATTTCTCATGACACAAAATCTGATATTTTTTCTGAATAATTTAAAAATGTAAAAACCATTCTTAGCTTGCAGGCTAAATAAAAACAGGTAGTGGGCCAGATATAGCCAAAAAGGCACACTTAGCGGAACTGTAGAATACATTATTGCATCTTAGCAGTCTGTAAATGTCTTGTCTCTTTTTATGCTGTGCTAAAAAGTCTCCAAGGGTAAGACCTAAAAAAGATTGAAATAAGATGTTTAGGAAATTAAAGGGAGGTCTTAGGGAGAGTGAAGAATTTGTATGGGCTCCAAGTCTACTACCAATGGGGAGCAATTAGCTTCATTCTCTTCCATGACTGCAAGTTGTGGGTGTAACCTAGGCCAACCACCTGACAAGGTGCATGCCAGTTGGCATACTAAAACTTAAGTGAAAATCCCCCTGACTGCTATGTATATATTTATTTATTTTGCTCAGTCAATAGCATTATCATATCTCCACAGGACTTTTTCTGGGCAATCTTCTTAGCAATAATATGCTGAATTTCTTAGAGTATTTGACTACACTTTGCAAGTTAAGAAATCATCTTTTTCTCTCTCCCACCTCCCATCAGTTTCATCTGGGAAATTACTGAGGTTTTCAGCGAATCTAGTTTATAGTTTGTTATTGCTCAAGACATGTCCCTGACTTTTAGTCATTGTGACCCCAATTTGGAAATTTTTCTATCCTTAAATATGACCCCTTTCTTCCTTGCCCTCAAGGCTTAAACTCACACAAAAGCCAGAGTGACCCTTTTATCACACCTACAGGGTAGCCTCTTTTCAACAAATACCCTGGCAGTGCCTTTGGAAAATAATTCCTGGGGTCTGTTTATAAAAAATTCTGTCAAGTGTAATACTTTTCTTTGGTAATTGAAATATGCCTATAGTCAGAGTTAACATCTAAAATCTTGAAACTTACAATTTAGTTGTTAACCTGTGATTCTGTTCTCTCGAGTGTTCTGCGGCTATGACCACATTCATATCATAAGCAATATTCTTTTTCCATTAGGATTTCTTCTTTCTCACTGGGTTTAAAGAAAGATTTATTTTTACTCCCACTGTTAGTCTTGTTTCCCTGACTTCTACATTCTTTTGTTGTTTCTTTGAGCTTGTCTCTTGGTGTTATGGATATTTTATATAGGTCATGCACTGGATAGGTATTGTCTCTGGCTGACTCCTTTTGTCTTCATCAAATGTCATATCGCCAGCCTGATTATTTTCTAAAATATTCAGTGCTTTTCAGCTAATACATCCCTGTTTAGAGTTTAAAAAATGATTTCTTCTCAAACTAATTTTTCTTTTCCTCTTCTACTGGAATATTTACGCTAGAGAAATTTCAAATTTACCAGATAATCCTTCTTTTCAGCCTCCAAGAGGAAGGCATTCAATAATACTATGTTCAAATAATGTGTGTCCATGTAAAAATAATATATACATGTACATATATAACAACAATCTTGGCTTGGTGGTCAGAAAAATATCAGACATGAAATTAGAAGACTAGAATTCATATTTAATCTTTGTTCCTATCATTCAATCATTTCACTTTGATGAATTTTTATGTTCTTATCTATAAATTTGGGAATTATAAGGACAATAATATCTACCTCCAGGGTAGTTGTGTTAAATGTTTTATAAATGCCACTTATAACAGTAAATAATCTTGAAATATTGCTCCTTTTCATGGAATTACAGGGTTTATCTTTCCCAAATTAATTACCTGAACAAGCATTAATAAGGAACAGAAGTTTAAAGATTTTATGGGGTGAAAGGGAAAAGTACGCATCCCATATTACAAACCAAACTGGAATAATTCCCTTTATATGTATGGTTTTGTGCGTGTGTGTGAAAGTTTCTTTTCTTGGCTGCTACCAAGTCATATCTTTTGTCCTACATAGACTTTCAGGTCCCCTTATTGTTCTCAGATTTCATTTCTGGTAATTAGTTTCTCTTTCCACTTAGCTCATGGAAGATTCACTAGTCAGTGGGCCTTATCTCTCTAAGAACAAGTTTCAGCTGTCATCTCTTCTATTTTCAAATAGGCCCCCTACTGGTCTCATAGCACTCCCACCCTCCAAATACTCAAAGAGCCTTACCAAAACATTCAGTCTTAGAAAACTTGTCTCTTCTATCTGCAAATCAGCTGTTTTTGATCTTATATCACATGGTAAGAGGGATGTGAACTATAGATTGACAAAACTTTGTGGGAGATAATTGAGTATGGTATCTAAAGTCAGCAAGATCACAACTTGACATGGATTTGGACATCATACATTTATTCCACAAGTTATAATTTGACAGACTTAAAATCTATTAATCACAAACAACCTATACTCCCTTTTCAAACTAAAATTTTGTTTAAGCATACCCCCACATGTAAAGACTCACCTGCTCTCACATACCATCCTATTGGGAAAAGAATATTTATTTTTTGGCATTCTTCTCCTTTCCCTAATATCCATTTTATTGCCTACCCCAACCTATTCATCCCTACAATTACAGGACCAAATGGAACACTTCTTCTAGACTTGACATCACAATATTATGTCCAACATTCACCTAGCCTAGTAGTCTCCTTGACTTCATGCTCTTCTTTCCAAAATAATAGCTAAATAGACAACAGTGCTAATGTATTAGTTGTTGCTTGTTTCATCCTCTTGAGTAAATCTATTTATATTTTTTGAATATGTTCCAAATCCTGAGGTCTCAACTAAAAACGTTAGGCAATGTGTGGGTGATATTTCAGGTCAAATTGTCAGTTTATGAGATCTTGACACACAGGCATCCAATTTTAAGAGATAATGTGAAATGTTCCACTTAATTGGTTTAGTCTGACTGCAAGTGAGAGCAGTAATTTGAGGCTAGAAAAGTTTAGAAATCACAGGTGAATCCATTGAATTGAGGACTTTGCATAAATTTTATTATTGTAAGTAATTTAAATAATTATTCTATTATAAGGAAATTGTTCTGAAATGCCCCAGCATAGTAATGTTTTAAGTAGTGTGCATGTGGATTGCTTTACATAACTGTTGTTTTCCCAACTTTATTAATTGATTCAACAACTAATTTTATACTATTTATGAGATTTTGATAATTTAGAGGATATAGTGATGATCAAACCACTGTTGCTACACTTGAAAAGATCCTTAATCTGTGCACAAAGTGGAAGTTTAACATGTGTTTCTTTCTGGTATTCCAATTTGAATTCAAAAATCCTTCATTTAAAACATTTGTACTAGAGTGATACTTCAGTCAACAAATTCCTAAAGAATGCCAATGAATTGCCAAAGAAATAGTAAATAATAAAAATAATAGCAAGTGTAGCAAGGGCTTACTAATGTAACAAACACTGCTTTTAGCTCATTATATATGTCAACTCATTTCATTCTCACAATCCTATGGATATGATACTGTTCCCCTTTCACATAGAAGGAAACTGAGGTAGAGAGATTAATTTGCTTGGGATCACACAAAAAGAAGCAAATGATAAAACTGTAAAATATGACTCTCTTTTTAAATCTCCCAGCTCCTAAACTGACTTCTAAAGCCATAAGGAATTCTAGAAAAAATAGTTGGCAGGCTTTTTTACGTGGAGAGAGGGAATATCGTATTCCTATTTCCACATTTTAAAGGTATAGAAAGCTTTAGAAATAGCCATGTATGCGTACATGTATTTGGCCCTATTAGATACTCTCATTTCTAATTATTTTTTGTTTTATTTTAATTTACGTGCAGTCTCTGAAGGTGTGTTTACATGTAGCCTTTCTTTTAGTACACCCACAGATCACTAGTTCTGTGAAGTGATAATAGATTCCATGGTCAGTTAAGTTTACTTCCTTTATTAATGGTCTCCTTAGATTCTCCAACATGTTAGTATATATTGTGATTTTTCAAGAGGGAGAATATACTTTAAAGAGTTTCTCATATTCATCTGGCCCCCTCCAAAATCCTTTGTGTTTACATATATGCATACATTAAAGGACTGGCATTTTCTAGAATTTATTCTAGGAAACAATAAACTGAATGATAATAATTAAGATATTTGTCATGACTAATATTATACATGTTGACTATTTGGGTATTAAAACATCTAGCTTTTAACAATTAATCAAATGGGATACTAACCAACCTTTTTAATACTCAAAGGAATACAAGGGAGAAAAAAAATTTACAAAGTCTTCTGAGAATCCATTTTTATTTTTAGATTATACTGGTAAAACAATTTCCCCTACTCTACTGCTCCTCCCCTTCTACTCACATGGGAATGAATGCACAGCAAACCATGAGTGAGTCTCCAGTTCTGTAACTTTATGTGCATTCACTTTTTCCCATTATCATTCT
Source organism: Propithecus coquereli (assembly GCF_000956105.1). Lineage (NCBI taxonomy): Eukaryota > Metazoa > Chordata > Mammalia > Primates > Indriidae > Propithecus > Propithecus coquereli. Next base: position 480,824 of record NW_012150807.1, read on the forward strand.
TTTCAAATAACCATCATTTGAAAATACAAATTGAAGTCCAGAGGACCAGTTGCCTTAAATCCAAATTATATCCAAGAACTGAGAATGCATTTGTTTCAATTATTTATTGCTTTTTAATGAGATGAATGGTCAATAATTTATGGCCATTTTTAATCTACGAAAGTATTTTTTTCTTGCACATGTTACTTTCTTTTCAAACATGATTCTAACAAGTAGATTTTTAAAGAAATATTATGTTCACAAAATGCCTCAATCTATCTTGTATCATTATTTTATATTAAATATCTGTTTCTGGAGGAAGAAAACAGTGTGGGGGTTTCCTTTCATAAAAAAAGGATTGATGTGTGAGATAAAACATCTTGGAGATCATTTCTATGATTTTAATTAAAATTCATTACAATGTAACACTGTTTTCAATTCTAATATATCGAGGTCAAATGCTTTAATGCCTTCATTTTTTATTTATTTGGGAGAATACATGGAAAAGATGGTGAGTAATCAGCTTTTGTTTTTCCGCCTTTGGCAAGCTTAACATTGCCTCTGCTTTGAAAAAGATTATTACAACTTTTTTTTTTTTTTTTAAATGAGACAAACTAAAATAACTGCCCTTCAAGGGAAAAATATGATATTCTTTTAACTGAATGAAGTCTCTTAATGATGATAAAATATGTAATTTCCTCTTCTACTTTGTTTTTAATTCCATTCCTGTCAAATATTTCTCATAGTTAAACCTGGGGTAGTGTGAAGATTTGATTACTTTACTGTATTTCACATCAGTCTTAAATTTCAGTAGGTTTTTAATATATGGATTCAAATAGATACTGATATTTTCCCTTAGGGAATGAGACTCCCTTCTAAACCTGGTTAATCAGTACCATATGCTATTATTCCTGTAATAAATATGTTTGATTGGCTGGATAGCATCATAAGGGGAATACACAGTTCTGCCAAGGATGACATTCCATCATGTGACCCAAAATTTGTGCACATTTTTATTCTGTTGGATCTGTTCCCCTCAGACACTCTGTAGGGCTTTGTTTCTGAAGAATGTAAAAACTGTAAAGAGGAAAATGAGAGTATTTGTGGTTAATGATCTTTGCTAACTGCTTCTAAAATGCAGGCAAGGTTTTGCCTCACTGGGTTAAATGACATGAAGAGAAGGAAATGCACTTGGTGTGTGGCTTCAGTTTGTCTGGGGTGTTACTCATACTATTGAGCATTGAAAGCTATATTTCTTTAGAAGTTTTTTTCTTTTTCAACGTTGTATTTGTTGATATTGCCCCAGTAGTATCTTGGAGAAATTTTGTCATGGATTTTGTCATATCAGAGAGAAAAATTCTGAAACTCACATTGAATATAGCATTTCATATCATTGTGTTGTTTGCATGTCTCAAGCCAATGTCCCAGATTGTATTTTTTCTTAGAGATATTCTTCGTGTCTTTATAAAAGAGGCTCCTCCTTTTTCCTTATGAAAGTAAATTTCATCTCACTTTTTACAGCAGATCTTTGAATGACACTTTTGTTAAATAATTACTCTTTGGCTAGTAATTTTTGGATACTTCTAAATTTTTCCTTTATAGTTCATTTCTAGAACTGGTATGAGTTAGCTTTTGTTGATTAGCCAACCATCCCAAATCTGGTTGGCTAATCAACCATATTGTTAGAAGCAACAATCCATTATTATTTCTCATGAATCCACGGGTTCACGGTTCAGCTAGGTGACTCTGCTTGTTTGGACCAGGCTCAGGTGATCAGCTAGGGTCAGCTAGGTGACTCTGCTTGTTTGGACCAGGCTCAGGTGATCTTAACTGGGCTCACTCATGTGTGTGCAGTCAGTTGGTGGTAGGCTGAAGGCTACCTGTTCTTGGGTGACTTTATCTAGGTACACCAGTTGTCCTTCAAGTGACAATCACATTACTTCACAGGCTAGCCTGGGAACATTTTCATGGCCGTTTCAGGGGTCAAAGGAAGGAAGTGGATTTTACAAGGACTACTAATCATGTTTGTTACTGTCCCATTGACCAAAGTAGTTACATGGTTAAGCGCAGAATCAGTGGAGAAGGGGTACTCTACCAAAGGGCATGGATATAGGTAGGCATGAAAAATTATATCCATCAACACATTTTACCCAAAACTCAATCTGAATAAATTACAGGCTCAAAGACTGACATGTAAAGGTACCCATTACAATATGGAAAATATGTAAATAATGGAAAAAACCTAAGAAATCAAATAAATGGTGATGAATTTCTGTGATTAATATCGAGTAGTCATTGGAAACTGTTTTGGAGTGATATGAATAATATGCAATAACATTTCTAATATCTTAAGTAAAAATTTGATATAAATATATGCAATAAGATTTAGTAGTTAAAAAACACATTTTAAATACATATAAAAATAGAAAAATAAAGAAGAATCGTCAAATGTTAATAATGTTTACCTTTAGGTAGTAGAGTACAGAAAATGCTTACTTTTTAAGATTTATTTTCTGTATCTCCTAAAGTTTCATAATCAGTCTGTAGCATTTCATATTCTGAAAGGCATATAAAATAAACATTGTATAATTAGTAGCCTGTGGTACATAGAAATCTAATATGATTTTTAAGATTCCCTCCCCCCGGTATGTACACCCTGTATAATCACTTCTTCTTGAGAATAAGGGGGGCTATGAATATTATGTATTTCACTCCCATGATTAGATTGTTACATGACAAAATTGAGGGATTTTGAAGTAAGACTCCCCAAAGGAATTGATGTTCAGTTAATCAAAAGGGAGATTATTCTGGGTAAGTTTGACCAAATCAGATGATCCTTTAAAAGGAATTGGATCCTCTCTGAAGGAAGAGATTCAAAGTATGAGAGAGATTCTCTTGCTGGTTTCGAACAAGTAAGATGCCATAATGTGAGAGGTCCATGAAGCTAGAACCCGAGAGCATCTTTAGTAGCTGAGAGAGACCTGTGCCACACTAAACAAGAAAAAGAGAACCTTAGTCCTACAGCTGCAAGTAGCCGAATTCTACTAAGAGCCAATGACCCAAAGCATCAGAGAGTGCAGCACTGGGTGAGGCTTGGATTTCAGTCAGCTAAATTCAAACTCCTGGCCCACAGAAACTGTGAAATAATTAATATGTTTTGCTTTAAGATGCTAAAGTTGTGATAAATTGTTATGCAGCAATAGAAAGTTAATAAATAGCCCTTTAGAGCCAAATTCACTCTTTCATTTACCAGATTATCTTTATATTTGTTGGAAGTAATAGTACATAATTCAAAATCATGCCACCATTCTTGATTCAGTTGATCAGAATTATTGTGCATATCCATTCTTACAACCTCTTAAAATGAGGTTATTATTTGTCAAAAGAGAGTCCTTGGATTTAGGTTTGTGCTACATTGATGGTCACATAGAAAATTAAGTAGCATAGTAGAGTCTTGGAATTAACAGGTTGTCAACTATCATAGATAAATGGTGAAATTTATTGGGTGGGTCAATCAATATTCAATTAAACCATATGCCATGAAAAATGTTTTCACGGTCATAATTAGTAGCACAAATTTTCAGCAGATTTAGAGCCACATAAACATATTTCATATGGACAATATGAAAAAACATCACAAACATCAATAACAACCTAGACTTTGACAATGTATAATACTCGATGCCTCTTCTTTTTTATCACTTCTGGCAGTTAGTTATCTTTTCGTCTAAACTTCTGCTTAGCGTCAAAATGATTTTCAAAACATCACTCTATGCAACCATTTCCAATCCATCTGATTTGGCCTGGGAAATAAAATCAATTTTCCCTTGAGAAGATAACATTTACTCCATGATTTAAACAGTTCAACTTTTTCTAATGCACTTTAGCAATTTGACTAACTAGACAAAATCGCTTTCATCCATTTTCATTTCAACCTTAAAAAGGACTAATAGTATTTGGTGTAATAAGATTCAATAGAAGAGTTAGTAGAAGTTATGAGAAAATTGCATTAAACCTTTTATTTTGATTCCTTTTCCTGATGGTTTTCTTAGTCCAAAAATGGCTGGATATTATTGTAGCCGTAACACTGAACTAAGATAAGCCCACAGCCATGCTATTTAAACAAGATCGACTTCATATTATTTCTTTGGACAAATCTCAATGGTCCTCCACTATTTTTACTCTTCCAAGATCATTTAGTGTGCTACTTGGGACAAGCCTCCATCTGTGCCTTAGTTTATTTTCTTATGAAATAAGTGATTTCAGACTGCAGAAGTAGATCTCAAAACATGGCTTTGTGTCAGCAGACGCAGCATCACCTTCCAACTTGTTAGCAATGCAAATTCCCTAGTCTCATCTGAGATAATGCATCAGAGGTTCTGGAGTAGGAGGTGGGCAGAAATGTGTATTTTAATCAGCAAATGCTGCTGGTAGACTAGATTATCTCCCAGACATATTTTAGACCTGATAGATGCTCCTCCTGGTGACGTTAGGTTGTGGCATACACACTTTTTACATTTTGAGTTTACCAAAATCCCAGTATGAACCTTCCTTCTGCAGCTTAGCTGAGCATGAGAATTTTTAGTTTGGAGAGGGGCCACGGTCATTTCTTTTTGGGCATGATATCAGGTCTTGAGTTTTAACTTTTAAATTATGGGATTGCTTTCCTTTGCCTCGCTATAGAGTTCCTCCTTTACTCCTTCTCCTGAAGATCCCAGCCACCTATGTCCCATTTTGTTACACTTGGCTCTAGGAAGACACATTTCCAAGAGGAGGATTTTTGTGTTGATATAAAATGAAGGCAGTCTCACACTGTAGACAGATTTAATTTGTGTGTATCAGGAATTCTTGCAAATTTATTGTTTATTGCCTTCGTAAACAAAGCATAAGAAAAAAGAGGGCTTTAGCTTTTTAGATTTAGACAAAGCTAGTATTGGATCTTAACTCTATGGCTGAAGATTGTGTAATATTCTGTAAGTTATCTATTGTCTCTTTTTTTATAATCTGGAAAATCAGAATTACTGAAAACCCTGAAATAAGACAACATAAATGCAATTGCCTGGCATGTATCAGGTGCTTAATAAATTATAGTTTTGTTTCATTTCCCAGTCTCCACAATCAGGGATTTGGTGCCAGATAATTTTATTTTCCAAAATCATTCGCTGCCTGAGCCAGCTGGGTCATGTTCATAATCCTTATGCTCCAGCCAGTAAACTCCCACCTGCTGGCTGAAAGTGTAAATGTTGCAAAATCATTATTTTCATTCATCATATCGCTTCACTTTTGACTACTTTTCATCCTTCTACTCCCTTTGCCAAGAATGGCTTCTGGTTGGTGGTAAACAATCTAATCTAGGAAAGTATCCTGATTAGTAATGATAATAATAAACAATAACATAAAATAATTACATTCTATGAAGCACAGAGAAAACAAGTATCTGGCCAAAAGTCACAAAGCTGAGAAATGACAGACCTGGAATATGAGTAAGAATGTAAATAATATAGAAATTCTTGCACTCAGAATTTCCATGGAAAGTTTATGAAAAAGGTATCTTAAACAAAATATTTTTAAAAGCCCAAATCACCTATAAAGCTCTGAAAATGTAATGATCATTGAAATGAGTCAATACATTGTGGAAAGTAAAGTTCAACTTGTATTATTGTCCTTTTTCTAATGTCTCATGTACAGATGCATCAATTTGCTTGTAAATGCCAAATATGATTGGATCAGATTCTCGGGTGTGGGGTGTGTGCGTATGTGCGTTTGTGTGTGTGCATGCACATGCCTGTATGTTTAGACACAGAATTAAATATTTTTCATATTATAGAAATAAAACTGAGACATTTTGTGGGTTTAAGAACCAAAGCAAATTGTAAAGGATCATTTGGGCATGCCAAATTCTAAAATAGGTAGCCCAGTTTAAGCATACCTTTGTCTATGGTTATCAGTTACTTACTAGTCCCATTGTATCTGAACCAGGGTGTTAAAGGAGAGACAGTTTTGCTTATATATGATCTATTTCCAAAGTTGAGGTCAGCCTTCCCATCAATTCTAGAGAAGAATGATTTAACACCTTTTTGATCATACATAGAAAAATCATATCCTCAAGAGATTTTAAAATTTCCAGGAGTATAGGAATAGAAATAACATTCTGATAATCTTTTCTCTGAGTGTCTATTTCAGGGAATTATGTGAGTTAGGGATTGTCTTATTTTTCTCCCATCATGTTGACATAGGTATAGAATTCTTTAATTTCTACAGAAAAGCAATACAACCCCTCTCTCCAACACACACAGGGCATTTCATTTATTCTTTCAACAAATATTAGTGAAGTCTACAATATGGGCTCTGGACTGTCTAGGAGCAGGGAAAGAAGCAGGAGAGATAAGATCCCTTGTGTCATAAATCTAATGTTTCACAAACAATAAGCTATTAAATAAGAAAATTCAGTATAGTGGTACATATCCTTACAAAATAAGTCGTATATTTTGGGGGGTTGGAGAAGGGGAAAGGAAGTCTATTTTACTTTACATAAAGTGGCCAGAGGAGGCCTCTTCCAGGACATTATATTTACACAATCTGGTTTATATATTTTTGAAAGATTATCCAAGCTCCTGAGTAGAGAATGGATTATATGGGGATAGGGCAGGAGCAATAGTAGAGAGATCATTTAGGAGGCTATTGTCTAGGTGAGAGATGGTGGCCTGAGCTAGGGTGGTATCAGGGAACATAATGAGACCCCCCTATTTAGATTACCCTTTAGGGAAGCCGTTCCCAAAACATGATCCCTGTGCCAGCAGCATAGAGATACAAAACAGATTTGTTTTATCAAAAACTCTGGGAATGAATCCTAGCACTCTTAAAATCAATTCTGATGAATGCTAAAATTTGAAACCATTGCTTGGAGGAAGTGTTAACAAGCCATGCAGATGGAAAACAAAGCAAAGAAAAGAATTAAAAATGACTAATTCCGAGGTTTGCTTTTCTGTTTGTGTTCTTAGGGGAGAAGGAGTAAAGCAGATTTTCCAGAAGATTTTTCTCTTTACAACTAAATGACTTCAAAATAAATGTTGGTTATCTAAAATTTCCTCAGCCATTACTGCAACTCAAGCATTGGTGGACCACGGCGTTGTTTGCTCTCTCTGTATCTTCTTTTATCCTTCCTCTTTGTTTTTCTCCATTCTCCTTACTTCCCATTTTTGCTCAAGGGTAATACATGACAATCTTCCTACTCCTTGACTCATCCAATCCTATGAGCTAAAACTAACCTAACCTTCCTTTCTTCAATATAATTTCCTAAACAAACACAGTTCTTGTTCATGAAGAACTTTGGTATCAGCTATTAAGTAAATCCATTGTCACACTTACAATATTGAAAAATCAATTTTGATTTGCAAAGATTTAAAACTACATAGAAAATAATTTTAATAATAATCAGATTGTTAAAATAATTTAAAATATATTTTTAAAAGTGTGCTTAAATGTTGCCAAACACCTTTGTTAAGAATTTTAAAACTATTGATACTTTGGATGTTTTTCTCATGTCCATTTGTGTTAGACTTCAAATAAAGAGTATAATTTCCATTTAAAATCCTTATATTCAAATGAATTTTGATACATACCTCTCACGGTCTTACACCAAACCAAATATGAACTCATTTTTTTACAAGTTATTTTATTTTTTCAAATTGTTATTGCCATTATACTTTACAATCTGATACAGAATTGAATTAAAGAATAATTCAAAGAAATTTGTTCTTTTATTATTCAATTATTTTACTTCAACAATATTTGCACCTCTTTTCACTGTTGATGTGATAGCAATGTATAACAACATTCTTTTCTTTTAGAATTGTTGTTCTTGCATAAGAATGCTGTTCTGTTAATTATAACTGTGGCAGCCCAATGTCTGGATTACAGCATAAAATGTAACTTATGAAAATCTTTTCCAGGCATTTCCAAGAAAGGGAATTCAGTATTTATTAATACTTTCTCCAATTTAGGCTCAAGGAAAGCTTAATTAAATACACTAAAACTTGTGGCATTGTCATTACACTCAATATTTCATGGCACATACACACACACACACAAAAACAGCTTCTGAAGGCTTTTGGCATTTTTATCCTTTTTACCTTCTAGGAAAAAGCCCTTATAAATAAGTGCTGAGCCACGTCTTGTTAGAACAATGGAATGGTCTTATACAACTTTGGTTCCAAATGGTCCACACCAGGTGATGAAGCTGAATCAGATTAACTGATAAAACCACTTGTGCTGAGTCTTTCTTACAATTAAGTAAGAGCCAGTATTGTAATTTCCAGGACTCTAACACTAACAAAATGCTTATATAAATGAAAAATATATTTTGCATATTACAAGTGCTAAGTTTCTTGAGGGAAAATACGATTGTGGGAAGATAGACTCATTGAAGTAGATATTATTTCCAAATTGAGATTCAGTATCTAAAATAAAAATATAAAATGAGGAATAATTGATTGTTTTTTGATCCAGAAACTGGGGGAAATGTTCACTTTCTGATAGCACTGAGAGAAGGAGAAAAATACAGTATTATAAGATCCCTAAAGCCAAGTATTTCAGGATTCTGTGTTACCAAAAATGTCTAAATAATTTTCCTTAGAGCTTTCTCTTCCAATGTGTCAGATTATTTCCACAATTTTATATACCTCTCCAGTCCACTGTCTAATAAAAATAATTGGAAGTTGTTTACAGAAAAAATGATTTTACTTATACAAATATGCAGAATAATCAATATCTCTACCCTTACTTATTGCCATGTTTGTTGTTTTAATTTTTATATTGTTAAACACTACTTTTCTTTTGGAAATATTGACTATATGTTCTTTGTCAAGAACCTTTAGGACGTGGTTCATAGTATCCCTCTGTATTTCTCTCCATGCTGCATTTAGCGCAGAGACCTATGAGTGTCAAAATGATGAAGAGTCTGAGATTTTACCATACTTTTACACTAACAAGTCTCCCTAGCACAGTTTCATAGATGCTAGCAGAAGGCCCAGGACCTCTGGGACAGAAACAAAATATCTTATTGCTTATGACACAGAAGGTGGCATGTGCTTTATGTTTGCATCAATTACTTTTGTTCCCAAAGTCTCATGGTGATAATGTGGAAATGACCCAGGTAGATGCTACGGTCTGTGTCACAGATGTGCAACCTTGAGTTTAGGTTTTCTCCCATATTATATGGAAGCTGCAAGCAAACCTGACCTACTTTTGCTCCTGAGAAAGATACTATTTATATAATCCTAGTCAGGAAACCAATATGCCTATTGACCTGCAGGGAGCCACCATCTCTATCCTCACAGGCTGCTTACTGTACAGACATCCTTCAAAAGTTAGTCCAGGACAAAACTGTCACACAATGTGTGGAAACACCATGAAGAAAGCCCTCAAAAGCATGATCTACTGGAAAATAGTAGCTATTTCTTAAACTCAGTAAAATGCATGTGCTTTAGTTCAGGCTGCTATGAGTAAAGTACCATAGACTGGGTGGCCTATAAAAAACAAAAATATATTCCTCACATTTCTGAAGGCTAGAAATTTGAAATCAGGTTTCTCATGAGGGCTCTTTTCCGGGTTGCAGACTGCCAACTTCTCGTAGTATCGTTACATGTTGGAAAAAGGGTCAGAGAGCTCTCTGGTGTCCTTTTTATAAGGGCACTATCCATTCATGAGGGCTCTGCTCTCATGACTGAATCCCCACCTCCTAATACCATCACATTGGGGGTTAAGATTTTACCATATGAATTTGGGAGGAACATAAACAATCAGTCCATTGAAGTATATTTCTTATAATATAGATTTTTTATTTTCGATAGATGTCATCCCCAAATATTTGCAGTTTAGAACTAAATTGGCTCATAATCTGATTAAGTATCATTGAATTTGGCCCCCTCATTCTATTTTATAAGCATTGTGCAAATCACATATTGTTAATCTCCATGGAAATAGCTAAGCTGCCAATCACGTCTTAAATTCTCTCTCTCTGTCTCTCTCTGTCTCTCTCTCACACACGCACACACACACACACACACAAACACACACATTTGGAAGGCTGTGTGGAAGAAATTGGAGCATTTCATTTGGGAGTATACAGAAAGATTCATTCCCCTGAATGGTCCTGCAATACTGAATAGAAATAAGTGTTCATATGCCAGTGATATACATTTTGGTCCTGTATGCAAAAGTTTAACTTCTTTGCAGCAATATGAATCAGACAGAAAACAAATTCTTTCTTTCTTCTTTTTCCTCCTCTTTTTCTTTATTTCCTCTGAGCTAGCCCTCTAAATTCTACTTCAATATTTAAATCATGTTAAAGTTTGAGTGCCTGAATATTTCATTTCCCTTCCATCCCCAAGGTTCATCAATTTTAAAGATGGATTATAAATCTATAGCAAGTTGTTCCTGGGAGATATGGTGACCAAAATAGCTTACTTGAGGTATATATTCAATTTCATTCTTTTTCTGTGCTAAATTTTATAACCAGGTATTCCAAAGGAATAAAAGAAATATGGCTTGTGTAGTGAATAGTTTGAGTAGTGAACTATTATGAATGCGTGGTTGATAGTGATTAGAAATGTAGTAATATAGTATTGAAAAGCACATTTCTAAAAAAACAAATCATGGAAAATATTTATATATATGCAAATAGGACATGTAATTGCCAGCAATTGGATCTGAGTTTCCATTTAGTTCAAATATGTATCTTAGCAGAAAATATAAACTATTTTATGTTTACAGAGGAAATTTTTGTGTGAAGGGAGACAGTAAAAGGAATAGAGTCTTAAATAAAATGTTATCTGACTATGTGTCATAATCATGTATGTATGTAGGGCATTTATGAAAACCTTATTTTATAGATATTAAAATAGATTCAGAGAAAGTTTATGTGTTTTTCTCAAGTTTACAGAGCTATTAAGTAATAGTATTTTTACTAGAGCTCAGAATTTCTTGGCTGGGGTTATTTTTGCTATATTATAAATTCACTTTCTTTAGTGATAATATCTATCATTTATTAATTATTCAATGTATGTTTGGCCTATGTAAGTAGTTTACTTGGGCTATCTCATTTAATTGTCATGACAGCTCTATGAGACATGGTCAATTATTTTCCTTTTATATTCAATATGCAGTAATTTACAAGGTCACAGAGAAAGTAAAAGCTTGAACTCAATTTCAAACCTAAGTATTTCAGAGCCAGGACTTTTAACTGAAATGCAATCTTAGAAATTAAACATATTCAGCAACGTCTCAATCACCCATACTGATATCTCAAAGTGAGCATTTTGAAACACTCCTGTGTCAGCAATAAAATATATTTTTAAGATTCCGTGAACCACTTAAGCTTCAATAGAAACTCATGCAAAATGTAAATTCAAGCACACTCTTTTAGCCAGAGATTAAAAATTAGAGGAAATATCAACTAAAAAAAATTCCTATCAATAAAGAATAATTTCCATATTGTATAGTGAATAAAGTGTCATCAACCAATGCAAGACATCTTTTTGGAAAGTCTTTTTGAAATACGTTAACAGGTGAAATATTTTCATTTCAACTGCGGAGAGTTAACACTGCATTTGCTTTGTATGACATCCACTGCTCATTTGATCTGGGTGATGATTCAGATGTTTATTATTCTCTGCAAAGTTCATATTACTCTGTGATGCTCTGGAAACAAAACAATTATTATTCATCTCCCACAGGGAAAGCCAAAATGTATATAAAATTGTATCCGGTTTACTCTATTTCTACAGCAGTGTTTTATAAGGAACAGAGTTTCTTTGCAATTTTGTTAGGAAAACAAAAATAATCATGATGCATTTAACAACCTTGAAATCTATCTTACCTAAAAATATAGCAGATCTTGGAATCACATTTTAAAGCAGTGGGAATTTAGAAAATGTTAATCTCATATGCCACTAAAAAAACTACAATAAGATTCTTTGTGTTAGCCTTGCCTCTACAGAAATAGGTAAGACATAATACAGTATTTACAAAGAAGTACATCATAAAGACTGAGAAATTAGACCAAATTTTAGGTTGGCGAAAAATAGATTTTGCTAGTTTTCCATCTGAATCTTAAATTTGTCTTACTGAAATAATTTCCATTCCTTTCTTTGAGGAAGTATATGTCTATGCTTTCATTTTAGCATACAAATATTACAGAACACTGTCCTGATAATTATTGTAACTCCTTAATTATACTTGTAATAATCTCATACATTTTTATGATATTAAAATAATTTACATCTTATTGGAAAAGGAAAAGAAAATCTCCAATGGACATTCAAAGGATAAATTGGAAAAGGGGCCTTATTTTTTTTTTTTATTTTTTGGTGTTATGTTGAACCAGCCACTAACCCAACCAGTGCGAAATCTTTATGTGAGATTATAAATGTCTATTTTATAAGTCATTTTGAGATATGTTTCTATTATTAATACATACAGGGGAAAGTTGAATGCACATATTATTAAATATAGTGGTATTTTTGCTTTTAATTTTCTAAGTTCTTTATATTCCTAACTCCCAAAGCAAAACATAAGCAATATAAGGGGGGGGAACCTATTATTCTTTAGATAAAATGTATTTCTGGTTTTTCTTGGGCAGTGACAATTTATACCGATTTTCCCAATATAATTGTTAATAGTAGTCCCTTTCATTCTCAAAACTCCTGGTTTAGATGATGAATTACATGCCACTGTCTATTATCTATTAACGTAATATTGTCATGTTACAAACCCCTTCCAAATTTAGTGACTTAAAACAATAACCATTTATTATCTATCACCAATTTTGCATCAGTTAAATTTGTCTGCTGATTGAACCCATTTGAATGATCTCAGCTGGCCCTGCTTATGGATCTGTGGTCAGCTAGCAGGTTGGCTGGTAGCTGGCTTATCTAGAATGCCTTCAGTTGAGATGATTTGTCTCTGTTCTACTCTGTCTTTCTTCTTCCCGCAGTCCATCCCTGGGCTTACTTTCATGGCAGATTTAGCGTTTTAAGAGAGTAAATGGAAGGGCACAAGCTCAAAACTAGCAGAACATCACCTTCACGCAAGCACACTAGCATATTCTGTTTTCTAAACCAAACAACAAGATCAACTCAGAGTCAATAGGGAAGAGGACTAAAAAGTTAAATGGTGAAGGCTATTAGATATGGACCAAGCATTAACTGGATACATCAGCACAATCAACCAATGACTCAGTATGTATATAAAAACATATTTTTCTCTTAATCAAGTTTTCTCACTTCTCTGTGGTCAACTACAGATGCCTTTTCAAAAACACAATCTAATGATTTCTTTTTAAATTTCTGTATACCCTATATTGCTTTTTATATCCCGGTGTCTCTATAATGTACTCACAGTAATCACTTGGCAAACTCCCATTACAATATTCATTTCCATTTTTCTCCAAGATATGTTTATATGAAAACTTTCAAATCCCCATAAAGTTTTTGGTTGATACAGATAAAATTGTAATTACATTTTGTCTGCTTTTTCCTTTTTTAAAAATGTGTTCTTCCTTTCTTTGTAAGAAAGCCTGCTGCAAAAATATCAGACATAATCATCCAACAAAAATTGCAAGAGAGATAATTTGTATTTTAAAATTCAAATGATTGATTATTATAACCCAATAAGCATTTCTTTGAAACCTACCATATGCCCTTGATTGCAAAGAACAGTAAGAATATTCAGGAGAGTCATGTACTGATTTGCATTCTTTCAATAATAGAAACAGTATTTTCTTTTATGATGTAGTTTATATTCTCATCGCTGTTTTTCAATATCAGTTTTCCATAATCATATACTATATAATGCCTCCTATTTGAAAAGTAAACTTGTACTCAAGGAACTTGAAATATATTCAGTATGAAAACTACCTACTAAATAAGATGATCCAGTACAATGCTTATTTATGATATAATCTCATGCTACAGTTATTACTTTCTCAGAAAAATTTTCTGCTTGGAAAAACTTTTTTTTCCCAAAGCATCCTTTTTTTTTTAAAAAAAAACATAGATTTCTTATTTTATAGATACCAGTGGAATCTCAGAAACACAATACCTCTTATGGATATAGACAGAGAAACCTAAAATAATATTCTTTTACTATTATTCAGAAAATTGGAACTGAGCATGGAATCACATAAATTGTCAGTTGAAGCTGGAGTGCTACTATCTCCTTGATCAATGAAATAATTTTTGTTTACTGTATTTTGGGATTAAGGGAACACCATGAACCAGCATTCTCCATGATGAAAGTGCTTTGAATATAGTGACATAGTAATATGTAAAATTCTCTTGATGAAATACAATTTTGTAACTTTCCCAAAGTAAATACAGAGAAAAATATATGGGGCTACCCTTATTTCCCTTTAGCTCTAACAGACACTATAATA